>NC_135782.1:16176643-16293280 GCF_028453695.1 Augochlora pura
TCCTTTCTATCTCTTTTCCCTTGCTCCTGCCCTTTTCCCTCTTTCACCTAGCTCCACTTGCCCTTTCCCTACTCCTTCTGCTACCTCTCTCCCCGCGGTAACACTCCCTATCTTCAAAAATCTCCTCTCCCTAACCAGACCTTTCACTCACACGTCACTAACCTCGCTACCGGAAACGGAAGTCACGAAAATGTATAAATACAGTAAGGCAATATTAAATGAATGGAAATGGATAAATATTGAAAGAATAAAAATATATAAATATAATAAGAAAAAATATAAAAAAACTGAAAATGTATAAATATAATAAGGCAATATTAAATATAATAGAAATTAATAAATATTGAAAGAAAATTAATAAATATTGAAAGAATAAAAATCTATAAAAATAATAAGAAAAAATGTAAAAATTGTTACAGTTCCATCGAATTTTATTTATTAAAAGACTCAAATTGCAAGCAATTGGAGCTGGTAAATCGATTGTTAATGGAGCAATTTTCAATTAATTTGGAGCAATGGCCGCAGAAAGCAGCGGTGAAATTCTCGCGATATCTCAGTTCGAAAACTTATTTCGTTTTAAATATCGTCCGAATATTCTCGTGACCGCGTATCAGAGCGGCGGCGGCGGCTTGATTCGCCCGGGACACGCGATGCACTTTATGCACACGTGTAGCTCTCCCCCCCCCCCCCCCCCCACCTCCTCTCGTGCGTTTTAATTATGCAAGATTTCTTGACGTTTTAATCTTCGCTCCGCGAAACATCGGAATGGTCGCGATTTTCCAAGGATCGAGATGTAACCGCGTCGATTGCGCGAAGTTGCCGCTGTATTTAAAGAAATCTCGAACGTGGTTCACCTGTAAGTGACATGGTGAGCTTATATTTACAATTGTTATCTTTGTAACAATTTCTATTTTTTTTATAATATATCACAGAGATTAGAATTAACGAAAAGAGTTTTTTGAAAAATTTTATTAAAGTTTTTCAAAAATTGTTAAAGATTCAGGAAAGAGTTTTTTAAATTCTGTGTTATTATATATTGTAAATAATTGTTATAAATGATGTAAAATTGTCTGAAATTGTTTAGTTAGCATTGTATGTCATTTAGTTGTAAAATGATTATAAGCTTTATGTAAGCCCGGGGGAACATTCATTGATAAAATAAATTTCAGTATTTATTAATGAAAATGAGCAGAAATATTTAAACAATATTGAGAAAAAATATATGAGATAATTATAGAAGTAAAGTAATAATTTATAGAATTAAAAATCTCAAGCCATCTTCAATCATAAATCATTATTAAAAAGATATTGGCAGAGTTATCGCGACTAGAGTATAGATCATATAGTCCATTAAGCAAAATAAATCTAAAAATCAAATAAAAAATACATACAAGCCTTTTCTGAAAATCTATTTCCACTTTTAAAATATCGACTGTATAATTTTTAATATACCGACTATACCGTAATAAAATTATAATAATATAACGTAATAGTAATATTGTAATACAAACATAGTAATATAATATAATAATATTATAATAAAAATGTAATAAAAATATAATAAAATATTACAATAATAAGATTGTAATGAAAGTACAGCAATATAATCTAATAATAACATTATAATAAAAATATAATAATATAATATAAAACACGAATAACACTGTAATGAAA
The DNA here is from genome assembly GCF_028453695.1 of Augochlora pura. Classification (NCBI taxonomy): domain Eukaryota; kingdom Metazoa; phylum Arthropoda; class Insecta; order Hymenoptera; family Halictidae; genus Augochlora; species Augochlora pura. Next base: position 16,178,318 of record NC_135782.1, read on the forward strand.
ATATAATAATATAATATAACAATAGAATAGTAATAAAAATCGAATAACATAATAATACAATATAATAATAAAATAATGAAAAAAATATAATAATATAACGAAATAAATATAAAAATTGATATAAAACTATTAAAAATAGCAGAACCGTTCAAAAAGCCCATCGACCTAAAATTGGATTTGAATTTTTCAATTTACCGGATCGAGAAATAATACCACGTGGGAGGCTTAACGAGATCAGGGTTTTTCTGTGCTCTTCCAAGTACATTTTTATTCAGTGATCTACACAGAGAGAGTATTTTTGCTCCAATCTCTTCTCTTCTCTCCTGATGCAAAGCTCCTGCTCGTCCTACTTTTTATTGGCCATTTCGAACAAGACAAAGCGCGCGTACAACTAAAGAGTTAAGCGGCATCGGACATATGCATGCACACGTAATGCTGCAGCTGCCGGTGCATTCTTCATCATTTTAATGTGCGGGAATCGATCCTCTAGAAAATCTTCCGTATTTTCTCGATTTTTTAATGTGGAATATCACAGCGGGATGGTTTTCAAAATGTCAGAGAAAATGTGGTTTGCGTTTAATTATGTACTTAATATTGTTGAACGATTTTTATGTTAGTTGGTGCATGCAAAGGATTACAATTGATATATTAGAAAATATTATTACATAGTCTGCTGATTTTTTATTTTGTTAAATGGAAATTGATTGAACGAAAATTAAGGAAATAGGTTAGAGAATATTAACACGAAATAATTAATGCAAACTTCTTTTTAATACAGTGGAGATTATCAAAATTATGATAAAATATTGATAAAAATTCTTCACATAATAAAGTGGTTGACATAACCTAGTTAAAATTGAATTTAGTGTTATAAAATATTGATAATTATTTTTTGAATAATGAAATCTTTGCCTTGACATAACCTAGTTGAGATTGAAATAGGTATTATAAAGTATTCATAAGAATTTTTTAAATTCTGAAACGTTTGCCTTGACACAACCTAATTGATATTGAAATAACTATTATAAAGTATTGATAAAAATTGTTTGAAGATTGAAACCTTTGTCTTGACATAACCTAGTGGAGATTCAAATGTTACAAAGATATCGATATATATTTTTTAAATAATGAAAGCTGATGTTTTTGGGTTGTGGATCGCTTCGATTAAAAAGGATTTTTACACAGGCCGTAAGACACACATGGTTTTATTGAGAAGACAGAATAGAGAGTAGGATAGAGAAACAAAAGAGGTTCACACAAGTGAACGTAGCATCAGGCGGAATTGGCGTCGCAGAAAGAAAACGCGGCACGTTCAACAAAATCTTTGCCTCGACATAACCTAGTTGGAATTCAAATAAGTATCACAAAATATCGATAGTAAATTTTTTAAATAACGAAAGATGTGAAAGTTAGCTAATATTAATACGAATAAATTAATGCAAAATAGAACCTACTTGCAATTTAAACAATAGTAACATAATACCAAATAGAATCATATGAAACTTGGCAAATGGTGGCCATGGTGGTTTGACAGCGCGTACGAAAAAATCAACTAGGTCAGTTTTTTCCATCATAACTATGTCATGCGGTAGCCGGCTGGCAAAGTGGACGATTATATATTTATAAAGTTGATACATGGTATAGTAGCCGCGTGTAAAGACTCTCTACGGTCTATCCCGGTTTGGCTTGACTGCATGAGAACAATTTCTATTTTTCATAACAGCGTACACACACCGTGGCTTTAAAACTATCGAGCCACTTTGCCAGACCGCTGTCTAATCGAAGTGCATTAGACGTAATACCGTCGTAATTCCGACTTCAAATCACGGTGAATATATTCTACATGCTATATTATATGCTTGTGAAGATGTGCTCTCGACATGCCCCCGTAGAAATCGATTATTTAAATCATTGGTAAGATATAGTAAATTAATATTTCCAAAAAGGGTATTTTAATTAGTTTCAAAAATTTATGGAGGTATTACATAATTAATTGTCCTTTTTATTTATTATATATCTTTTACATGGAAATTTTTGTTTTAAATTAAATATTTTTAGATTAGAATTATTTTTAATAAACTATTGCTGTCACTTTTGGATGCTAGAGAAATATTTAAATATTAATCCCGTAATTAAAAGGGTGTCAGTTTTGAAAAGGTTTAAGTATTAAATTGGCGTGAATATTAAAACTGAGTAAATATTAAAGCCGTGTAAATTTTAAAAGCGTATAAATATTAAAAATGTGTAAATATTAAAACTGCACAAATAATAAAGCCCTCTATATATTAAAACACTAAATATAAAATAGTAAAAATATTAAAATACTAAATATAAAATACTAAAAATATTAAAATACTCTATATACATGTATAAATACTAAAAATATTTCTATATTACAACCAAATGCACATTAAAAATATATAAAGATTAAAACTCCCTTCCTTAACAATAATTACGACGATAAAAATTATTAAAGCGATCACAAATTACCCACAACGTCCAAATTAAATTACACATAACCTAGAAATAAAGAACTTCGAACTTCGCGGAGTTGCCGCGTCGCCGAAATTTCTGTTTTCGACGGAACGTCGGCAACACTGGCAACCGCGTGTCAGCGAAGCGTGTTATTACCGGCGGCATAGAACGGACAAAAGCCGCGCGCGCAATAATTTGTTGGAAAACAAGTCCCGCTTAACGAACTTCGCCGCGCGGACCCGGGGGTGGGTGGGGGGTGGGGGTAGAAGCAGGTCTCGAAAGTGCTCGAAAGTCGCTTGGAGGAACTCTCCCATAACGACGCGCGCGCGCGGCCAAAAATATTCTCTATGAAGAACGTCGCTGCCATAAACGTTCGCCACACGGGGGGTCTAACGTCTTTAATACGAGCCGGCGCGTTCTTGAGCGGCAAATAATTTCGAAGATCTGCTGGGAAGAAAGCTCGCCCGAAAGTTTCACGGGCTGTGTAATGAAAGTTTGCCGAGCTACCACCCCGCGCACACGGCCAACGTCCGCCCGTGGCGCAGCCCTTTTCTCCGGGGAAATTCGCTTGTGGATGGATTTAGTGGAATCGTAATGAGGTTGCCAGAAATTCGGCGCAAAATTCGCGAAGATTTTAGGAAATCGCCGGTGGTGGATGTAGAATTGTACAGGAGTCGACACGAATTTTACAATGCTTGTTAAAAATTGTATTCAAGTTGTTAAAAATTGCTCTAAAGTCGTCAAAAATTTTTTCGCTATTTTCTGGAGATTTTTCGACTATTTTTTGGTGATTTTTCGACATTTTTTTGGAGATTTTTTCTCAATTTTCATTATATTTCTTCGCTATTTTCTAGAGATTTTTTCGCTATATTTATTAGATTTTTTTGCTATATTTACTACATTTCCTTGCTATTTTTTAGAGATTTTGTTGCTATATTTACTATATTTCCTCACACTTTCCCTTACATTTCTTCCCAATTTTCTTTGCATTTCTTCGCAATTTTCTTTACATTTTCCTGTCATTTTCTTTTCCGCCAAATTTCCTCGGAATTATCTCACACGCTGATGACGAAAATTACCCCACTCATTTCCATCAGTAGTCGCACCTAGATATCTCGAACACGTGGTGGTGGTAGTGGTGGTGGTGGGTCGTAAACGCGGCATGCGGTCCACACCATCCGTCGGCGCACATATCAAAAGAAAATATCCAGTACGTTCATTCTGCGTGATGTGGACGTTGCAACCAAATATCCGGCTGAGAGTAAACAGCCCGCGCGCTATCTTCAAACGACTACCTCGCCTTTCTAGTATCCATAAATATACAAACGGGATAGAGTCATAATTCTCCGAAGAAAAATAGAGCAGATTCAAGAAAAGACAAATTGAATAATTCTTACATCGTCAAAGAAAAATAAAACTGTCTCAGAAAAAAATAGTGGGATCACAATTTTCTGAAAATAATATTTTAAAGTCACAAAATATAAGGAGAGGCAAATCACAAGTGTCTGAATAAAATAAAAACTGAATCAGAATAAAATAAAATAACATTAAGAGAGAACAAAGGAAAACGTTAGAAGGGATGAATAAAATAAAGATAATATTACAAAAGATAAAGAGGGAACGTCACAACTGTCGTAATAAAATAAAGCAAACGTTACAAAAAATAAGAGGACAAATTACAACTGTCTGAATAAATTCAGGAAAATATCACAACAGATAGAAAGAAATATCTGAATCGTCTGAATAAAATAAAACAGTATCACAAAAGACAAAAAGGGACGTCACAAATGTTAGAATAAAATTAAGCTAATATCACAAGAGACAAAGAGAAACCTGAAAACTGTCAGGAATAAAATAAAGAAACATCATAAAAAATAAGGAAAAATATCACAATCCCACGATTAAAATAAAATGGCGTCACAAAAAAGAAGAAGAACACCACAACTGTCCTAATAAAATAAAATAAAATAAATATCACAATTGTCACAATAAAATAAAAGACACAACATAAAAGACAAAGAAAAATATCACGATCACACGACTGTCCTAATAAAATAAAATAAATATCACAATTGTCACAATAAAATAAAAGACACATTACAAAAGACAAAGAAAAATATCACGATCACACGACTAAAATAAAATAGCGTCACAAAAGAGAAAAAGAACATCACAACTGTCTGAATAAAATAAAACCTCACATCACAACTGTCCTAAAAAAATAAAACAAACATCACAACAATCACAATAAAATAAAATAAACTCACAAAAGCCAAAAATAAATCCCCAAATAATCTTACTAAAATAAACCATCCTCCCAAAAGTCATAAAAATCACAATCATCTAAATAAAGCAAACTAGTCTGACCCAGTTAAGACTGCAGCGCCAACCTCGGCGCAAACTCCGGCGCCACGCATGGGTTTAAATAAAACATGCAATTTGCGGAAGTTCGCCGAAGGCGCCGGTCCACGAAGTGTTTGCATAAAGGTACCACCGTTCTATTTATCGGGACTCGAAGTCAGCGGTTTTCGGCGCTTTGTTTCGCCCAGTTAAGAGGTTCGATTAACGCCGCGCACAACCCTTTGGTTACACGTGAAACCCCTTTTTTCGTGAGCCCGGTTGACAGCATACACCGAGCGGAAAATTTTCGTCCGGCCTGATAAAGCAACGAGGTAAAAGGGAAAAGTCGCGACCAGCCTCTGTTATCCCAACCCTGGTAACGTGAAATAAATTAATAATAATTTATAATGAAATTGTAAATCTGCTGTGAATTTGGAAATTGCTTTGGAGATCGAGCTATCGACTCAGAAGCTAATTAAAATAAAATGCTAAATAATATTATAATAAAAAAATATTACTATATTTTTAGTATTCTATTTAATACTATACTTCTTTGCTATATTTGCTATATTTCTTTGCTATATTTACTATACTTCTTTGCTATATCTACTATAATTCTTTGCTATTTTTTTACTCAGCTGCTAATTAAGATAAAATACTAAATAATATTACAATAAAAATATAATTTATAATAAATATAAATATGAAAAATATTATACAATAAATATAGTATACTTATAACACTGCAGTAAAAATATAATAATATAATACAATAATAATATTGTAATAGAAATATAACAATACAATGTACTAATAATATTGTAATGAAGGTATAATAATATATATTGATATATCATTATATTATTGATATATTATAATATATATTGACATATTATTATACTTTTAATATCGAGACCTATCAACTCATCTTTTAATTACGAGGATAACGAAACAAGAAGCCATTAATTACTCTTGTTTTTATTTAATCTGTATCAAAAGTTTATTTGTTCAGTTTCTCGGTGAAGGAAGCTTCTCATCTAGGAAATGGTTAATTAAAGTGAGAACTCGCGTAAAGTTTCCGCGGCCTGTCTCCTTAGTTAGGTATCGGATCGCGGCCGCCTCGTTGCTCCGATAGAGGAGAGAGAGAGAGAGAGACTTTTCCCCGGAACAGGAGAGAGAGAGAGAAGAAAGACTTTTCCTCGGGACAGGAGAGAGAAAGAAGAGAGACTTTTTCCCGGGACAGGAGAGTCCTTTGATCTCGCGCCGCGCTCGCCGTGTCTCCATTTTCTTCGTTCGCGCGCCGAATGTATCCGCGGACTAAAAAAGAAACATAAGTTCGCGAATGGCTCCGCCGGGAGCAGCTTTTCGTTTCGCAGCCCCGGCGACTCATAATCGCGGATGCTTCCTTTCCGTTAGCGCCCGAATCCTCCGATGTCGTTCCACCCCGATAAATGACTCTCGTTCCTCCGTAGAGAGTTCCCCGAATCTGTCGGCGACTTGGCGCGGTGGTTAATAGGTTGATCGACGGTGCAATTAAGGTTTTAGGATTCCCTGTGGACTGGGGAGGACGGTGGGTATTGTGATCGATGCGTTAATTTGGCCAATGTGGTGGTAAGAGGGTCAGGAATCTTTATGGATCGTTCTTTTAGTGTGGTTCTTAATATTGGACTGTTAGGTAGGAATTTAGTGGATTAATGGTTAAGTGGACTCTTGGATAGGGATGTTGTATAGGGAAGGGGAGAAATGTCAGAATTTTTTAAGTAGAATAAAATAGTGTCACAAGGGTAGAAAGGGAAGAGTAGCGATAGTTTTAATAACGAAAAAGAGTAACGCAAGAATTGGAGATGAATGTCACAAGTGTCTGAAAGAAATAATATGGTATCACAAAAGATAAAAGAGAATGTCACAATTGTCTGAATTGGCATAGTATTACTAGAGTAGAAAGAAAGAGATCACATATGTCTGAATAATATGAAAGAGCATTGTGAGATAGAAAGATATATATCATAATTAAGTCTGAATAATATTAAAGAGCATCGCAAACTATAAAGATGAATATAACAATTTTCTGAACAGAATTAAATAACGTCACAAGAATAGAAAGAGAAGAGTCACTATAGTTAGTATAATGTGAAAGAGAATAGCAAGATATAAAGATGAATGTCACATCAGTATGAATGAAATAATATAGCATCACAAAAGATAGACGGACATGTCACAATTTTCTGAATAAAATGAAATAGTATCACAATAGTAGAAAGAAAGAGGTCACACAAATCTGAATAACATTAAAGAGCATCGCAAGATACAAAGATATACATCACAACTGTCTGAATAAAATAAAAAAGCATCACAAAAGACAAAAGATAAAATATCACAATTATCAGAATAAAGTGAAGTAGCATCACAAAAAGACAAAGTGAATTTTCAGTATGGTCGGAATAAAATTAATCAGCATCACAACGGACAGAAGGAAATATCACAAATGTCAGAATAAAATAACACAGCATCACAAAATACAAAAATAAAGATCAGAACACTCAGACTAAAACAAAGTAGTATCACAAAGATAAAAAAAGAAAAAAAGAAAGATAAAGGCAGAGAGAGAGAGAGAGAGAGAGAGAGAGTGAGAGAGAGATAGAGAGAGAGAGAGAGTGATAAGGACAAAAATAAAAAAAGCAAAAAATGAAAAATAGAGAGAGAGATAAAATCAGAAAAATAAAAGAATAAAGATAAAAACAGACAGAGAGAAAAAGAGAGAGAGAGAAGCAAAGATAAAGAGAAAGAAAGAGGGCCGGTTCCCTTCGTGCACCCAACAGAAATATCTAACCCTTGGGAAACTGATTGCTCTACTTTCCCTTGTAATATCGCGCCGTGGGGAGAGAATGAATCGAAACTTCCATCAAATAGGAACAGTTTCTGCGAAAAAACTGCCACTTTAACGAGGCGTTTCTCCCCGTCAAGAATCTACGACGAAGTTATATGATCGTGCGCGCTTCGTCCTAAAGTTCCTCTGAATTTTCATTCAGCTTCAATTTAATAGTTTCGATCTAAATAATAGTTGGAGCGCGCTTTGTCAAAGTGGCAGATCTTTACGAAGAAGAACAGAGAGGTGACTTTGTAGCTTGAAGTATCCAGTCAATTTCATGGAAATTTAAACAATTACGGCGAGCCAAGTCTTTGCATACTTTGACGATGTTGCTTCGATGTATAAACAATTAGAAATGCAACGGTCGAGGCGTCGATTTTGTTGTAGTATTATTTTGTGTATTTTGGTGTGAATTGTTATTCTGGCTGCTGGCTTTTATGTCCACTTAATTACCGCTCTCTCTCTCTTTCTCTCTCTCAAAATCATTTCTGAGAGATACCTGAGGTGATATAAAACAACTTTTCCCTTTGCAAAAATTTTCTACGACGCCTCGTTTACGAGTTATCATTATCACAAAACTCGGACCAATTAGAAAGCGTAGGGCGGGGCGTAGACGGTCGAGGGCGTGGCGTTTTAAGTTTTTCGTTAATAACTCATAAACGGAGCGTCGTAGAAGATTTGCGCAAAGGAAAAAGTTGCTTCAAATGACCCCAAGAACCCTATCCCAAGCTTCTTTTAGTTTACTCTACTATTTTTAATTTATTCCCTACTCCATGTATATAACCTACTCCAATGGCTCGAAGAGTCGCGTTTGATCTTTCCAAGTTCTTCTATTTCAAACTAAGAGACCATTCGAGTGAATTCGCTGTGCTCTCTGAGAGTATACCGTACGTTTCGACCGTGACTGCAGAGCCTCGTTAAAAATTACTGCACGTTCCGTTTCGACGTTCTGTCGCAGCTGATTGAACGTAACCCAATCCACCGTTGCATTCGTGTCCCTCGACTAAGGTGGCTGCCCCCTCCCACCACCTCACCACAGCAAACCTAACCTCCACCAGGGTTTGCAGTCGAAGAGGGTTCGCATTAATTTCGTCGCGGAAAATTAGAATGCCATTAATTCCCACAACCCGTTACCGCGGCACCGCGATACTCATGTTTTTACCATAAATGCTTAAACAGTCGTTGCATAATGCATGGCGCCGGCCCGTTTATCCCGGCGACGACCGTGTCTCATAAATGAAAAAAATACTCGTCGCGCTCCACTTTCGCCGTAAAACAGCGAATGGAATCCGTGAATGGAGTGGCGGCGATCGATGTGGATCGGGGATCGTTGTTTTCAACAGGGGAGGAGGGGTGGGGGGATGGATCAAAGGGGCGAACGAACACACAACCCCTGTTGCCGGCCGGGCGGTACCTGTGACCCGGGCTCTGTTACATTTTTCACGAACAGACGATAGAACGGTATCGATCACGTGGACGTACGACTTCTGGTATTATTCCCGATTCCTGGCGAAACTTCTTTTTTTTCAGCGATGCCGTAGATCCGTTAGATTGTCCCGAGATTGCGGTTCATCGGAAATCTAGTATCGATCACTTTCGATTCTTAATGCACGCTCTAAACCGTAAAATTCAACCTCTTGTTGGCTAGGTGTATATTTTTTTACTTTAGATTTTATCGGTTTTCTAGGTTAGGTCGCGACACGTTTTGCATTTGACGCCTTGGATTCGTTCGTTTCTAATTTTGCATGCATGATTTGGATACACGCCTTGACATAACCTAGACATGAACTGGATATAATGTGGACATAGCCCTGACATAACCTCGATTATATCGAGGTAAAATTTTATTTTATTAACTAGAAATGTCTGTCCAAATTATATTGTATTTGATCCCATGGTAATCGGCGAACTATCAGATATATTTTAAGGTTATGTTGCAGACATAACTTGGACATAACCTTGATTATATCTTGATTGAATTTTAATTGATCTCATTGGAAATATCTGTCTAAATTGTATCGTATTTCGTTTCTTTTTAGTCAGTAAACTAATAGGAATATTTTAAGGTTATGTTACAGACATAACCTAGACGTAATCTGAACATAGCCTTGACATAACCACAATTACGTCTTCATAAAATTTTATTTGATATAATTAGAAATGTGTAGCCAAACCGTATAACGTAAACATAACCTGGACATAGCTTTAACATATCATCGATCACGTCTTGATAAAATTTTATTTGATCTAACTGGAAACGTCTGTCCATACTGTATCGTGTTTGGTCTTGTTTTAATCGGGAAACTGTCAGCAGTATTTTCTTCTACGCGCTGATGGACGCATAGGCGTAGGAAGCTCGCAGGTACAACGCAAACACAGAGCGTTGTCTCACTAAAATCATCGAAATAAAAGATAACTCGTGATTCGACGTCAGGGTCAGAATAGACCTGGTCATCGGCCGCGAGGTACACGGACCCAAACTGGAACAAGACATAGATAGCAAAGCTCTAAATCCTGGGATCCGAGTTAAACTATAAACTATAGGTTTTAGGAGGTCATCGAAGGAATCCGGTTTTCTGCAACCTCCAAAGAAAATGCTAGAGCAAAGTCTCTCTATATTTTATGCATTTGTTGCAACAATAAATTATTACAATAACTATCATAAATTATAACTATTATAAATTATAATTATTAGAAATTATTCCTGGTGGACTTATGCTCTTATGGAATAATAATATCCATGGTGGAATTGCAGCTCACCTGGGGGGCTTAAATGCGCACCCACAGGTAATACGTACCTGGCAGTGTTCCACTTAATACGGTACAGGCTGTTGCGCCTTCATTATTTACCAATCGAATGGACTCTTTTAATTGGTCAGCCGAACAATCTGAAAACTGGGGAGCCGCGGATTGGGTCACGTGGCCCGGCTTTGTCTCTGTTACGAGGGTGCATCGCTGTCCTCAATATTTCCCGGCACATTCCCGGCAAGTGTACATTGACTGCGACTCTTCAGCTTCGTTTCAAATTACTGCAAATTCTCTCGTGTTGTCTCTGTTTCGCGTTCGTTCCCACGCCAGCGCACGCGTTGTTCCTACGCCTATGGGTTCGTCGGGAAACGGCGGAGCGTGGGACGCGGCTCCTTTGACTGGAATTCCCGGAACGACAACTCGCGATGTAGTAGCGCGACTTTTATTATTTTTTAACATCCGAGGACCGAATTTATTTTTCAATATATCGCCGACGGTTTTCCAATTAAAATAAGCGCAAGCATGATACTATAGTTGCGAGTTTTTAACAATTGTAAAATGTAGTACCATCGCCTCTTCAGAGATTGTCAATTTCATTGTTGCAAGTGGAGAGACAATTTCAGAAGATTTATTGTATCGTCTACTGTTCAGGGATGCTTTAACATAACCATAAAATATTTTCTGTTTAAAATGAGACAGTTGAAAGTCGATAATAATTATAAAATATAATCTCATTTTCTTTTCCCAAACATTCTATTATTTTATAATAAGGTTAGAGACAACTTCAGAGAATTTATAGTGCTGTCTAGTGTATAGTGGATGCTGTAGCATAAAATGGCATAGTTGAAAGTCGTCGAATCTTAATAATTATAAAATATAATCTCATCTCCTCTTCCCAAACTTTCCATTCTTTTATTACAAGCTTATAGACACCATCAGACACCTTACTATACCACCTACTGTATAATTGATGCTATAACATAACCGTAAAATATTCTTAATACTTTCCTAATTAAAATCAGATATTTAATAAACGCCAATTCTCAACAATTCCAAAATTCTTTTACTATAAATTAAGGAAGAATTTCCAAGAACTTACTATATCGTTAACTGTACAGTGTTGCAAATGGTCCACCGTCTCCGTTGCATAAGAAACGAGCAGCAACGTGGCGCGCCGGCAAAACTGACGAGCTGATGAATTAAAAGGTTGGCCAGCCTGGCAGGTAAAGGACAGGCCAACGAAAATCTGATACGTTCAGCTCGTGCAACGCTTTCCCTAAATAAGAAATGAAGTTATTCCTGGTTTGATTCCGAGCGGCGGAGAGCCTCATGAGAATTGGACTCTCGCCGATATGAAAGTAGCTCTCGGCCGTGTCCCTCCGGCTTCTCCTAACCAATACAAACTTCTATTTCGTTCGTCTCAGTCGAACAGATTCCACTTCGATGATCGTTCCACCGTGCAGATCCGTCTGATCAGTGCTACCAACCTAAATAATCGAGTATCTATTGTATTTCGTTGGTAGACCACGAAATTAGAAGGAAATAATTATCCAAAAAATTACGAATAATTCGAGAGAATTTCGGCATTTTTATAGTTTATGTCAAGATTTTAATGATTGTTCCGTCTTATCAGTCCTACCAACCCACGTAGCCGAGTATCTATTGTATTTCTTTGTTAGGCCACGGAATTTGGAGGAAATAATTCGTCAAAAAATTGCGAGTAATTCGAGAGAATGTGGGTATTTTCAGGAATCTTCATGTGGAGTAGCCAACTTCATACCTGCGGCCATATTGGATCCAATATGTCAGCCATAATGGACCTAGTACCACTCACAGTTTATCCTTCATAATGAATTATTGCAATTAACACATTGAATATTATTTGTCTAAACATATAGAACTAATCTTTTCTTACAGTATACTTTATACTAAATTACTATAGTATTATTTCCAAAGGAATCTTCACGCAGCCAACTTCGCACCAGCGGCCATATTGGACCCGATGTGAATGCGTCCATGCTGAGCCTCATACTCCCCAACACGTATTTCGTCAATTTAATTGCTTCGCACTCTCCACCTTATAATTTTACGACGCCGATAAATCCGCAGCCTCTTTCATCCATACTACACCATCCTCTATTCCCTCTGGACTCTGATCTACTCTCGAAGAGTAACGACGCCGGACCCGAACAGAGCCTATTAACTCTCGAGTTTTACGACTCCCGTTACACCGGGAACACTTTTGAAATTTTATATTCCTCTGGAGGTAACATCTGGCCGGGATAAACGTATGGGAAAGAGCGGACCGATAAATTCTAGCTCCGGAAGAATCCGCGAGTCGGTATTTTTCAGGTGTTCCGTCGCCTATTACCATACCCAAGGTTCGCTGGAAATAAGTCAAGGGGCGAGTGGAATCCCGGTTGGAATAGCAAGCAGGGTACATGGGCCGACTGCATGAAGACGTGCCCTGCTGGGAGCTGTTCGTCCGCTATTCGATGCATAATCGAAGCGGGCGTCCGATGCTTTCGAAGGTTATTGCTGGAACCGGAGCTACGGCTGTCCAGGCGATATTCGTGATTAGCGATGAAGGAGATCGGGTTGATGTTACACCTTGGGGATTCTGCCGAGGACATCAGCGATCAGCGAACGGAGTCTGGCTCCTTGGAGGCGTTCAAATCACTTTCTAGGTCACCGAAGATCAATGTCATAAAGTAGCGACACTCCAAGCGATCGGAATTAAAGTCATCTGGAATTATTAATTAGTCTGTCTGAGAGCCACTTCAATTATGAACAAACGTGGCGAGCAGCTTTATACTACATTTTGTAATCAATATTCAATATTGTACATCCAATATTCCGAGTTTTATACTTTATATTCGATATTCACTATTTCATATATCATACCTTGTGTTTAATATTTAATATTTTGCATATTATATTTTATATTTAATATTTAATGTTTCATATATCTTAAAGTGTTCTTTAGGTCATTCCAAGAAACCTTTTCCTCTGCGAAAATGGTCCTCTCAGCCACGTAAACGAGTTATCAGCAAAAAACGCTGACCAATAACAGAGCGAAGGCGGGGCTTCGTCGCGCTGGGCGTGGCGCCCGACGTTCTTCCTCGATAACTCCTGAACGAAGCGTCGTAGAAGATTTCCGCAAAGGAAAAAGTTGTTGCAAATCACCCCAAGAAAACCTTAAAACAACTTTCGAGACACTCTGTATAATTTTAGTTAGACGAGTAAGCGAGTCATCGCCCTTTAAGCGAAGTCAAAACTTCCGCGGCCAATCTCTCCACTCTGGAACAACGGTGCTTAAGATCTACCGAGTTTAAGAAGTCGAGTTCCGTTCGCGGAGACTTTAATTGGACCATCAAGTCTCATAATTCCGGCGGCCCGTGGTCTTCGAGAAGTTTCGACGTCGTAGTTAAGAAGACGCGGTTTATTTCGGAGCGGTAATACCACGGTTCGAGGTACGCTGTTGCCACATAATCGATAACGCGGACAGGCCTGTGGTAACCGTTTGCTCGCTTCGGCGAGAGACGTTTCGGGTCGTCTATCGATACCGGGGGGGGGGGGGGGGATCGAATAGTCGTCGAGGAAACCGGCCGCGGCCGAAGACGTCGAATTGTTCGGTGTAGCCCCTCTTCGTTTCGGAAATCCCGCGGGTGCGCTCGCCAGAGGTACACGTGAACGATGCTCGACATTGATAGGCGGCCGAGTTCATTGGCATACGTTTCTTCGCTGGTGCACACTAAAAATACATGAGCTACGAAAACGCGACGGTGTGCATCGTCGGTACTATGCGGATGATGTAATAACAACGTCGAGCTAACGTTCTTCCAAGTTCTTATTACATATTTATTGGATTTTTAACAATACTGTATATATATTTTTTATTTTTTAAATATGTGTATATTTTATGGCCCATATAATATATTTATAGGATTTATAAAAATGCTATATTTATATTTTTTATTTTTTAAATAAAATTCAGAATATTCAGAATATTCAAGTTATTCACATTATTCAGAATATTCCGAATATTCAAATTATTCAGAATATTCAGAGTAGTAGAATTATTCAGAATATTTAGGATATTCAGAATATTCAGAATATTTAGGATATTCAGAATATTCAAATTATTCAAATTATTCAAATTATTCAAATTATTCAAATTATTCAAATTATTCAGATTATTCAAGCAATTCAAATTACTCAAATTATTCAATTCCCTCAAACTATTCGAATTCCTCGAGCCACTACAATTCTATAAATTATTTAAAATCGTTCGTTAGTCATAAAAATGATTAAGAAATGTAACTACTGTGCGAATTAAAGCGCAGTTTCTATATTACTCTGAGCAGTCGATCTAGCACTGCGCGTCACTGCGCGATAAATGTGGAACTCTCGGGTCTCGATGCTAATGAGAGAAAATTCATTTCGATTGTGATCATCGTGCACCAGCGAACGTTAAAAATATCCCGCGGCAGGCCTGAAAAGAAAAACGAGGCTCGTTTCCACCGGCACATGTTCAAGCATTCCAGATTGGCCCAGACGATAACCCTAATCTAACCCCCTTGATGATTATACCATGCAACACGCACTGGTAACACCGAGAACAACTCCTAAAAATACTCTTTCTCCGAGAAACGCAGAATCCTGATTCAGATTTCGCGTTGATTCTGCCACGAAGAAATAAGAGACATAGAGAAAATATTTTTTAAAATAAAGTTTGGTTGTTATTTGGTGTTGTTTTGAGGTTAGTTCGGTGAAACGAGTGCTAGATTCCAAGTTAGAGGAGTGGGGACGAGTCATGTGACCAGCGGTGGTCAAATTATTCACGTAGTGAATAATTTGAATATTCTGAATAATCTAAAGGATCTGAATAATTTCAATAATTAGATTAATCTGAATAACTTGAATAATCTGAATAATTAGGATAATCAAACTAATCTGAACAATTTCAATAAACTGCATAATTTGAATAATTCAAATAATTCCAATAGTTACAGAAAATCCACATAAAAAATTGCCTAAATATTCTCCATCTTCCACTGAAATTCAATGCATTCATATTCTTAATTATCATTGCAAATTACGCGATTGTTGCACGGTTGGCCGCGGCTCAATCGCAGCGATGTTAATTTGAAAATATCGTATTCCTTGTAAATTAATTGAATTTATTGTAAAATAATATCGCAGGAACAGCGTACGTATAGCAGAGAACGCAATATGTCGATGAAACGAGGCGGAACTGGGAAACAATGTCGCGATTCGACAATTTGCAACTCGTTAAAATATTCCGCGGATCTTCCAAACGAGAGCTGTGGAAGGGGTTAGTGGAGAAGAGGGGAGGTGGATGGCACGATGCGTCGCAGGCGTGCCGCACAATGGAGGCCGAAAACGAGGTTCTGGAGTCTTGAATACCGTTCCCCCGACCGAAGATGCAAATGCAATTCCGAATCAGAATTCTGTATTGTTCCCGCGCGACGGTACGCGTCGCGTTCCTATCGATTTACGATCAAATCAGACCCGGCTCGACGCTTGTCCACAATCGAAACTAAAGACCGGACGAATTCGATTAACCTTTTGCACCCTCGAATTTTTATAGCTGCACGCGGTGTCATATTTTTTGTTGTATTTTTTCGTTGGTCCAGTATTAATTCAGTTTTCGAGTCAAGTAAGATGAGTCAAGTAGAATAATTCAAGTTAAATGAGTCAAGTGAAATAAATCCAGTCAAGTATTATAAGATCAGTCAGGTAGACTAAATAAAGTTAAATGGGTCAAGTGAAATAAGTGAAATAAAACAAGTCAAGTAGAATTAATCAAGTCAGATGAGTGAAGTCAAGTAAGTCAAATAAAGCCAGTCAAGTAGAATAAATCACGTCAAGTAACTCAAGAAAGATAAGCCAAGTCACATAAGTCAAGTAAGATCAATCATGTACAATAAATCAAGTCAGATGAGTCGAGACAAATAAAATAAATTTAGTGAGAGAAATCAAATCAAATAAGTGGAATAAAATGAGTCAAGTCAAATGATGAAAATAAAATAATTCAAACCAAGTGAGTCAAATAAAATAAGTCAAGTCAAGTAAATCAAATAAAATAAGTCAAGCCAAATTAATCAAATAAAATGAGTCAAGTCAAAAAAATCAAATAAAATGAATCAAGTCAAATAAATCGAGCAACTCACTCCAAGTAAAATAAAATACGTATCGCGAATTTAATTCGCCTATTATTCAAAAGTTACACCGTGAAACGGGTTATCATTCACGTTACGTTCTCCCTACCGCACTTTCATGAACACTTGAAACATACATCGCCAGCTGTTTCGTTCATGAGACTGCTATAACTTACCCCTGATGGTTGTCAGTCATCGAGTTAACTGCAAGTTCGCTCCTGGCATCGAAACGATTAGACATTGCATAACGATAAATAATAAAAACAGTAATAAATGCGCTATAGTTGTTTTAAAAATACATTTCCAATATTTTATATACAGTTTTAATAATAAATATAGGGAATAATGATAATTGTGCTATATTTATTTTATATATATTTTCTATATTTTCTATATACTTTCAGTGACAAAGATAATAAAAATTAATAATTATACAATATTTATTTTATATATATTTCCTATATTTTATATATACTTTCAGTCATAAATATACTAAATAATAATAATTATACTAGATCTATTTTTGTATATATCTTCTATATTTTATATACATGTTTAATAATAAATACACAAAATAATAATATTTACTTTATATATATTTATTACATTTTATATATACATTTTTGGCAATAAATATACTATACTCATTTTATATAATATTGACCATATTTTATAAAAATTTCTAACACCAAATAATGCAATAATAATAAACAATACAACTACCCTAAATAGGAAGAAGTTCAAAAATATGAACCCATAAACCAAATCCAATTAATCAGTACAATTCTGACGTGTAACCTTGACCTTCTCCTTCTGTCTCAGGTTCCTCAGCATCGGCGGTAAGCCGGTGGAGACAATCGAGCGTGCACGGGACGGAACGGCGTGCGCGTACAGCTCGTACCACAGCACGAAGGGTATACCGGCCAGCGCTAGAGGCCACAGAGAAGAGCTGTCGATCACGATGAGAGTGATGGGCTCCGGTTACCTGTCCACCTGCCTGCAGATCAAGTATTACAGGCAGGACGACCAGAGCCACTGCGAGTGGGGCGCGATGCTGCACTGCATCGAGCTAGACTGCTCGAGCGTGGAGGGCAGATTGGTGACGGTCGACCGGGAGACGTACAGGAAGCTCGGCATAGAGTCCTAGCAGTCGGTGGGCGTCAATGTCATCAAGGCCATCACTTAGCGAGGCTGGCCCGGAACGTTTTTGTGTTAAATTCTAAGAGCAACGTTGTTTTTTCGTAACTCTAATTGGCTGACCTGGAATGCTCGCCGACCAATCGGAAGTTGGATCGGACGCGAGTCCTCCCGAAGTTAGGCGATCGCTCACGGTCGATTGTTTTCTATGTGGGCCTGCGTGAACGCCGGAGGCCGGGTCTCTCTAGACGGCGAATATCGCGTGCCAGATTTCCACGAAGCCACCCTGTTTACATTATTCTGTATCCTCGAATTTTAACATAACCTTGAAACTTTGGCAGGTAGCAAAATTTCTGGGAAGTGTAATGTGCTCGGAAATTTCTCTAAAAATAATGAAAGATTCCTTGGGTGATATCAAACAACTTTCTCCTTTACGAAAATTCTCTACGTGGCTTCGATAGCGAGTTATTTGCGAGAAACGAGAACCAATCGGAGCTAGGGGGCGGAGAACACCACGCCCACGCGACCGCAGCGCCGCCTACTCGCTAGCTATACTCGGTCTCTGATTGATCTACTCCTTGACAAAGTCAATATTCTTACTAAAATCAATTCTATAATGTTTCTTAATAAATTTTCCGAGGCACTGTTTTTAACAACAATTAAAAACAAAATTCTATAATAAATTGATTTTTGACTCAAGCAACACTGGGTCTAACAAGACCCACAGGAGAAGAAAAAGTATGAAGTCTCGGCTCTTGACTCGAAGTTGAAATTGATGTTTAAACAAATTAATTCTTGCACCTGTGTATCGATAGTTAGCGTAGCCCTGGATTGTTGATTAACATTAAAAACCATGGTTCGCCGCTGACAAAACAGGATGGCTTTGAGGAAAATCGTCGGCGGAGAAAACGAAAGTAAGGTTAGGTGACTAAACAAACGATTTTAGTGTTAACACATCCCGACGGCTCTAGTATACGCGACATCGAACGGTGGACCCGTTTTTCTTAATAAAAATGCAACCCCCCCCCCCTCCCCCCACGCTCCTATTTTTCTATCTCGGTGAATACATTTGTATATAATATACATGTACACGTACGAGAATTGTAAATGTATATAAAATGCTATTGTTGTTGATTGGTAGAAGATTTATCGAAGTACAGCGTCCTCTAAGATCGAACTAACATTTAAAAGAGCAACGCTACCAAATATAATTATTAAATAAATAATTAAATAAATAATTAAATTTCGTCAGGGCGAGGTAGCGAAAGTTTAAAAGTCGATGCTCTTCCTCCAACGAACGTAGATCGACGAAGTCTAAATAGAAACGAACGGCGATACTAATTCCGGACTATTTGCACAATCATACTTTTAAATGCACCTGTATCGAAACATTCTCTGGAAACGACCAATACGTTTTATTTATATTCCATTGTAGCGATGTGAGACGATGGAAAAAAGGTTTCCACGTGAAAGAGATCGGTACCGTATCACACGTAAAAGTATTTAATATAGATGTTAATTAACAAGAATTATATATGTTGTGCGACGTGAACTGGCGCGAAATTTAAGCAGTTGAATGCGAGTGGCGTGGGATTGGGGCATTCTATAGTCCGCGCGTGATAAAGAGGCACCTCTCTGCAAACGTTCCCCCTCTTATTAAGCGCCTCACTCTCGAAGCTGTCGGCCTATAGCGACTGCTACCTGTCACAGTGGGGTAATAACGACGCGTAATAGTGCCAGGAATAAATCAAAATTTTTTGGACATTCTATAGTCTGTACACGACAAGAAAAAATCCCTCCTTTTACATTTCTCTCCCTTCTACTAGCCATTTTCAATTAATTGAAACCAATATTTTGAACAGTAAAGCATAGCAATGCATAAAAGGACTAAATTACAGTTTTCTCGACACTATACTCCGCGCGCAACAAACATGTACTTTTCACCTCACCTCCCCCCTCCTACAATTCGCCTCACTATCGCAGCCATCAGCCAATAGCAATCTCCATCGTACGTTCTATTTACATTTCGCACCAGTCCTCGTCGCACACAGTATAAAAGCTATGTACACACATATATACATACATATAAAATTAATATCAGCGAAGAGAATGCTTAAGAACAAATTACATAATTATAAACGAAACGCTACGTTAGAAGTTTAACAAGAGTTTAATCAAGTTGAAAAGCGTCTCCCTTCCCGCAGCCTCGATTGTACTTTACGATAACCGATTTTTTACAATTTTAATGCACTTAGGACACGAAACAGACGGTAGAGAGTGACACGAGGCGCACGGAAACTATTTCACCGCATAATTACCTTCGTTGTTGCACTCGTACTTCAACGCAGTCGCAAGCGTTTATTTATATTCGACTGTTATTTCTCGAGAACAGAGCCGGCAGGTACAGTTTCCAGTTCGTAGCATCGCTAAATTTTTGAAAAAACAATTTGTTGAAACACGCGACAGCCGGTTTTCAATTTCCCTCTCGCGAATGACTCGTCTGCTTAACCCCCATGGATTATGGTGATAAGAAAAATCATCAGTGGTCAGAATATGATTATAAATAGACTGCGGATTTCTCACGTTTTTTGCAAAAAGGTGTTTGGATAGAAAAAAAATGGAAAAGAATATTTTTCTGTAGTATGCGATTGATTAAAATGATTGAAGAATGTTTTCGCCTTTACCGACCGGGTAACCTATACAAATCGGGGATTACCCCATCGATAGTTCACTTATCATGGCAACCAATAATTTGCTATCAATTATCGAAGCATTATTATATAATTTTTTAAACATTGAATACCTCACGAACAAAATATCAAAAATAAAACGAGTAATACAGACAAAATAAATATCATTTAATCCTAACCTCACAAAAATCTAAAAATGTTGAAAGACCGGTTGGTAAAGTGTTGAAGCAAATGATCAAAATTAGGGTATAGATTGCAAACAAATTCTTATAAAAATCCGTGGTCTAATTATTAAAGAACCAAGAAGTTTCCAACGCATATCGTGCTTGATAGGATCGCGGCGATCATCGATTTATTGCAATCAGCAGAACCGACCAAACAGTGCCTCTACGCTTCGTATAATTGTAAAACACAGATCGTTCCTATTCTTTAATTCTGTAATCGATTGTTTTGTTAACTAATACATGTACATTATCTGACCGTAATGAATTATTTCACCCTCCCCCACCATCGTTCCAAGGCTATTATTTATTTATTCGGCACACAGACGTAAAAAAATATAAAATCACAGTTCGCACAATGTATTGTTATTATTTATGCTATACACATAACTTTGTTTCACGTATAACCTTGCTACACGTTGTAAGCTCAGCCCAAAGCAGGAGGCTCGTATTTTAATAATAAAGAGGCTAGGGTCTTCTGAGGTATCTTCGCCAGCTGCGTTCTCATTCTGGTCGCGACTTTGCTCGTCTGCTTCAAAAACATCGCAGAGTGATGCACAGCAATGGCGTAGGGAATGGGACACCACTCTTTTCTCACAGACCCCCTAACCAGAGCAGTGATATAGCTCTCTATCAGTGAGACGTCCTCCTCGACAGGGTACAGATACTCCTCTAAAGGAACCACCAGTTGATCCACGAGCAGTCGAACGTACCTCAGCAAGCCAGCATGCTCAGACCATAACAGTTTTCTATAGTGAGCGTCGTGCCTCTGGGAAATCGGCACTAGCAACGCCATGGAGAAACCATAGTCTCCATACGAAGTCGAGCAGAAGTGCTCGCACATGGCTGTAAACAGATCTGTGAAAGAATTCAATCCAGGCAGCTGCGTAACAAAATCAAGACTCTTGTAGTGATTCTTCAGCAAAGTGGTAACAGCTCTGGTCAGTAGAGCAGACACGTCGTTGCTCAGGTAGACAGTGTCGCATAGGTACACCAGGATCAGCCTGCTGAACCTTACGCTCTGCGAGAGCTTGTTCACCAGATCAGGCAGCGCAAGCTCCAGACTAAGTACAGTTGAGATCACAGCCACGTCGTCGTCGTTGCACTTGCTGCTGAGTCTGCACTTTGTGTACACGTGCACCACAGGTAGGTATATCCAATCCATGGGCATCGCAGCCTGGTCCCAGTGCCCATCCACTGGCACATAGCCTTCGTAAACAGTTGCCACGTTGTCAGAGAAATTCAGCTTGATCTCCCTCACGCTGGAGTCCAGATTCAATTTCTCCAACTCCTCAGCAACCACTCCAACGCTCAGCCTGTCATCTGACAAAGCGTTCCTCAACATGGCTTTCACATCTGTCGAACAGTCTGCAGACAGAGTTGATATCAGCTTCACAGCGATGTTCCAAATAGTGTGCATCATCTTAGTGTCCAGCCTGTCTTTGATGAGGAAGGCACCGTTGACTATATCCTTCAGGAAGAACAGCTCTGTTCTTGTATACCAGGATCTTTCTAAATTCCAACTCGCTTTCTCCAATTGTCTCAGATATCTGCAGACTTGTGGATGACTGAGCACCGCATGGATCTCTTCAGTGGAGGACTGTTTAACGAACAGATTTAAAGCGGTCGCTAAAAAGGGGAAGCAAGACGCGGGGGACACAATAGGCTGCAATTGGCCGTCCTCGGTTAGCACCTCCAATTGGGGGAGGCAGGAGGGCTCCCGCTCCGTCGCCGTGTTACAATGGGCTAGGAGATTCGAAGTAGAGCACAGATTTTCGAACAGCTGCGTCTTCGACAGAGAGAAGTGCACGGAGGTGTCGTCGGCTGCCAGCAGAGTCTCGGCGACGAGTTTCGTTCTGGCGAAGGTTATGTCTGTTAGATACTGAAGTTGCGAGACCCATTTTCTTAATAAGACAGATACATTGGTCTTCAGAGGCTTCAGGCAGCCGGCGACAGCCACCAAGGACGCTGCATACTCGCAGGATATCTCTGACGCGCTTTGGAGATCATGGTTGCTTAGTAGAAGTTGCAACTGAGACACGAGGGTCAATTGCGCTCCTGTTAGGCTGTCCATCGCCTTGCCATGGAGCAACAATAATCTCCACAGTCGCAGACTCTCTATGCCTAGATTAATTGACACCTTTCCCACGTCGCAACTGATGTAGGACAGAAGACGCTGCACTATCTGCAGTCTGACCAACCTCAGCGCGACGGGGATTTCCCCGTAGCAGAGCAGCACGCGACAGAACCTGATCGCCGCGCTAACCGGCACGCCATACACATTGTTTATAACATCATCTGTTGCTAATAAGTTCGGCGACAGTGGCATAAAGTGTTCTACAATTGTTTCTAACAAATACGGAGTGGTCGCGATTTTCAATGACATTATAGGCGAATGTCTGGCGAGCCTTGTTAGGATTTCCAACGCGCATGTTACGCCAATGGGTGGAGGCCGCATCTCGTTAATAATATATCTAATTCTTAGAACTATATCAGTCCTTAATAGAGTCTCCACCGCGTCCAACTGGGCCAGTTCATGGTCTTTTAAATCTCTTGTATCAGGCATGTCAGTGTTCGGCGGCTTTACAATAGGTTCTTTGTAATTGTCGAAGCCGTTCAGTCTGTCCAAACAAACTTCGTCCGCCTCGCTGTATATAAAAGCTCTGAGGGCTTGTAATGTAGCTGTTACCACGGCTAGTGACGTGTCGTCCAAGGAAAATCTTAACAAGAGCAACAGATTCTTCTGGCTGAGCGCGGTGAGGGGTCCTGGCTGCAGTGCTTTGTCGTACCAACCCTTGCGAGTGTTTTCTATAATGTTGGCTAGGGTCGTGAGGGCGGTGCATCGTTGCTGCTGCGTGGAGGATCTACTTAATTGCAGCAGCTCTTGTAAAGAGTATCCGGGACGTTCAGGCTCTTCCCCGTGATGGTGGAGGCCTCTGTCGAGTGGTACGTTGTCGTCTTTGTAGGGCAGCAACATACCTATAGAAATAAATGGAGTATAGTATATTCAAAAGTGTATTAATATTAAATTATATTCTATTCAAAATTGTATCAATATTCAATTATATTATATTCAAAATTGTATTAATATTAAATTATATTCTATTCAAAATTGCATTAATATTATTTTTATTTTTTAATTTTTCCAACAAGTTAGAAAGACTCTTACCGCTAAAATCGAAGCGAGCAGTGTACGGTTCGTTCATAGGAGGTTCCTCCTGCATCTCAGCTGGTACATCCTCCATCCATTTCAATTTCTCAGGCTCGACGGAGTCCATATGCACCCAACCCTTTTCTTTAGCTTGCTCTATTAATTCTGTTAACGGTTTTGGTACTTGCTCATCCACTTGCATAGGCGTAAACACCTCTTTAGATTGATTTACGTCCATCTTATTGTTTTTGGATGGATTATGCTCGACTGTCGTTTCTTTTGGAATTAATTTCTCATCCTCCTGGGACGTAGTTGGCTCTTTACCAAGCCTACTGCATTTTTCTGTCTTGTCCTTGCTCATCCCCTGTGCTTTATTCTTTCTGTTTCGCAAAAATTCGATCAACTCTGGATTAAGAGTCATTTCGAGCTTCCTCTTTTCTCTCAATATATCCTCCTCTGTCATCTGGCTAAGTTTTTCTAAATTCTCCTCGTGTATTTCGTTCGACCATGAACCCTCTATAATAGTACTACCCTCGTTTGTGCACAGATCTACAACCTTTTCGGGTTTCTCTGCTATATCCACTGCTTTTTTCCTTGAAACTTGCTGTAGGAATATACTCTGATTGCCATAACTCTCCTACAAATGTAATATATAATTGAAATACAAAAATTAATGCTTACATATTTATTCAACAATAAAATAACTCAAATAGTGTACCAAAGAGTCGGCAACAAATACTTCTGGAAAGCCTTTGCTCGAACCGCACGGAGACTCCATCTTATTAAAGTTCGATGAATTAAACTTCTTTTCGACAATATTTCCCAATAGTATACTAGACGGAGCGATTGGTATATTCTGTACAAACTCCTGCGGCGTATTTACACTCTCCTGAATTCTTTCTTTGATCACAGGATTTAGAACTTCGCCTTCGCCGCGCGAAGTGGAAACTCTGTCTTGCGTTTTCAGTTTCTTTAACTGAGAATATCTCGATCTGACTTTGCCAGTCTCTGGCTGGCTCTTAGATGGTTCCGCAGAGGTAAATTTACTTGCGGAACCTCTTAGATTAATTACTTTAGCAGACGGTTGTTGTTTGTTCTTTAAAAATTCTTCTTGCATACGAAACAGTTCCTCTTCGCTGTCAGTCGGCTTTGGCCGTTTCAAAAGCGGAGCACTGTCCATGGCTTTTAATTATAATTGAAAGTATCTGTAAAAAATTGTATATTTCTGTTTTATTACAAGTTCTTTACTGGATATTAATGCTAGTAGGTTACAAGTAGTATACGCACTGTTAATATCTCCAGATGATTATGTATCCTTGTGTATATTATTCTCACATGAGCCGCATGGACTAAACTGTGGCTGGGAGTCACTGTCAGATTATTTTCCAAACGTTTTAATTAATACTCCATTTAACAATTGCTGTGTACAGGCCACATGACATTCTCAACTCTCTCAGCTATTGTGATAAACAGCACCACTCACTCCATCTGGATTTAAGATTAAACTTGTCCAGATAGGATTCACAAGAAGAACTTCTATGTTGTCTGTATAATCACAGCTGTATGCACAGGCTGTTGCAAGCAGTGGCAAGCATCACAGCTGTACCCCAGTGCCTTCTAACAATAACAGTTCTCTTTGTCAACTTTTACATATATTTTAATAATATATTTTAATATATTTTAATTTTGCAATATAAAACCATTTATAGCTGCAGATTGGTTTATATAATAATTAAACAGTGCATTATTGAAAGAAGATACACTGTCTTCAAGAAATACAATTATTATGAGATTGTTTTCTGCTCCAATTTATTATTGAACTATTCAACTATAGTTTTGTAATAATTATTATACACAATGGTGGAGGAAGTGGTGAACTCCACCAATAAACCAAAGGTATGTTGGTGTTTCATAAATAATTATTGATGGTCAGTATCTTTATTAGATCATTATTAATTAATATTGCAGAGTAAGACTACCAGACCACGTCCAGTTTATTTGTGGAATGTGTTGGATGTACAGAAATGGTTGAGAAGGCATTGCAGTGATTATTATCAGTTGTATCATGAGAAGTTTTTGTATGTGAGTACATATATCCTATGGATATATTCTTTTACGTGTCTTAATAATTGCTATAATTATTACAACAATGTTCTACGTGCTTTTTAAGCATGACATAACAGGAAGAGTGCTGCTGAGAATCAATGAGAATATTTTATTAAGACTGGGAATAGATAATGAACAGCACAGGATGGATATCTGGAGAGAAATCATGAAATTGCATCTGAAAACGGACATGTTGGAAATCAAAGACATCGAACGGCGTAATAATTTAAATTTCGACTGATATATAGATCAACTGATATACCAAGCCAATAATATAATTGTGGCTTTATTTTTACGCTGAAATGTAAGAAGAGGGTTGCATATATTTTCGCGAATTGATTATACACGATTTAGCTGAAATGATGTATAGAACTCCGTTTCACATGGACGCAATGCTCGCCAGAATTTTCAGTGACTTTCCAGTGGAAATAGAAAATCTGGGGGAAAGACAGTTCACTACTGTGACGTCACTCTCTGTTTTACCGATGATATATACCGTTCGAATTAACTCCCGAAGATTTTATAATTGTTGAAACAATTGTGCATTTACAACGAACCGCGCTCGATTGTGCACGTTTTTACTGTGATTATACTAGCATAATAAATCCACGGATCGCTTAGGTATTACACAAGTATATATTTTTATAATTATAAGAGAAAGAATATGTTTTAACTGTCTTTATTTTTTATCACATTTTCACGGAAAATGTTCACGTTTTTTGATTAAAAGTTCTATGTCACTATAATAAATACAAATTATATATATGTACAAATATAATTGTTTTACGCATTTTCCGTTTCCTCCCTTTGAATCAGTACAATGTATATTATGTGCACGAGTCGCAATCTTAAAATGCTATAAATTAACTAATAAAATTTATATTAACTAATAATCAGCAGATTTATATTTACTACAAAAACAATTTGTTCGATGAAATAAATTCTATAAATTGTAAATTATATGTTATCAGTGTCCATTAATTTAGTTAATTAAATTGTTTATTCACAGATGAAGAAACCGTGCCGTGGAAATCTATACCCTGTTCATCGTAACTTTACGTGCAACCGCAAGTTATAGAAACCCGTCTCTCGTCGCATAAACATTAATTATTATTTAAACAAAAGATATCCCTAACATTTACACGAAAAGAATTTATCGATGTTGAAATGTTTTATTGCAGACACTAACAACGCCAGAAACATTTCCATTACGATATTATCCATAACATTGATCGTAATATTTATTAAGTTACAACAACGCTGCTACCACTATATTTCGAAAATTTATCATTTTTTTAAAACGATAATTATGGCTGATTACAGCAGGGTATGTACATATACCAATTTTATGCGAGATAAAATAATTGTCTAAGGGGCACGGAATTAAGCGGCAGGCGACGCGAGGAGCGCGAAGGCCACGCCTCCTGGCAACGGAGAGGGCTGGAGGCGTGGCTCTCGCGCTCCTAGTGCCGTGTGCCGCTTAATTCCGTGCCTTGGTCTAAAAACGTAATACTTAAGGTACGTGAAACTCTTGTAACGAAATTCTAATTAATCTGTGTCACAGCCTCGTATACATCTAGAGCTTCCCTCCACTTACTGTACAACGAATTCATTAAATATATCATTCCTGTATGACTGTGAAACAGTTACAGAATATCTTGTCTACAAATGCAATAATCGGTGTATGTACAAGATCATAGTGAATCGGAAATTAGGGGAACAGAAATGAACTATGATATGTATCGACGTTTCGTTGATTTCGCGATAGGTTGATCCCTGGCTGGTGAAAAAATATGGCCTTGAAAACGATCTCATCGTAATCTCTGCTGCCCCATCGGCTTTCCTCCATTATTATCTCGTATTGTTAATAACAAATAAAGCATCGAGAAGAAACGTCGTTTCTGCGCGCACCTTTGTGAATCAATTTTCTCATCGACTATACCACGAATTAGGTGAACCTATTATATAATTCACGTGATGAAAAAGTTCGCCGTTTCAGAGTTCATTGACCTTTGTGCACAATAGTTGTAAATTAAAAGTGTTTCGAGCTTTTGAGAAGAGAGAAAGTATTGTTTGATCGTTGATCAATGGATCACGCGATCGAGAGAACAATACCAGATACCTCCTCTGTGTGCTATAGTAAGTTGGGAGATGTTATCGAGTGCCTACGCGTTTGTTTATCGTCGTTACAAGCATAACTCTTCCGTGTCAGGATCCTGGGCGTGTTTACGCGACGAGAACACGTACAATTCTTCGGTCTTGTTCGACGAGAACGAGGATCTGTTCTCTTGTTCACTGTGGAAATAATGGCCGATGCCTTTTTTACTGCGTTTGCAGGTGTTGTCGTGTTTCTCGGTGAAGGACTGCGTGGACTCGCGCACTGGTATTCCTTTGCAGAACGAGGAGACTGTCGGGTAGGTGCCGGAGATCGTTCGTCTCCACTCGTACCTGGAAATAATAATTTTAATTAGACGTTATTGGGACCGGTGATGGTGGTAATTAATAATTGTAGTTGTAGAAATTTGTTATTGGTAATTGAAGGAGAGGGTGTGAGTGTGTAGCGTATGAGTTGTAATATAAGTTAGGATATAGGGTAAGTTATAGCGTAAGTTATAGTATAGGTCATAGAGTAAGTTATAGTATAAATTATAGAGTAAGTTATAGGACAAGTTATAGCGTAAGTTATAGTATAAATTATAGTACAAGTTATAGAATGAGTTATAGTATAAGTGATAGAGTACGTTATAATACAAATTATAGTGTAAGGTATAGTTCAAGTTATTTTGTGAGTTATGATGAAAATTGTAGTATAAGTTAGGATGTAGTGTAAGTTGTGTTATTAATTATAGCTTGCGTTGTAGTATGAGTTGAAGTATAAGTTATAGCATAAGTTATAGTATAAGTTACAGTATACGTTATAGCATATGTTATAGTATATGTTATAGCATATGTTATAGTGTGTGTTACAGCATATGTTATAATACAAGTTATGTTGTAAGTTATAATATAACTTACAATACAGTTTAAATTGTAGTATGAGTTATATTAGAAGTTGCAACACAAGCTATGCTATAAATTATAATATAGTATAAGTTGTAGTATAAATCACATTATAAGTTATAGTATAAGTTATGTTAGAAGTTATACTGTAAGTTATAGCATAAGTTAGATTAGAAGTTTTAATATAGCTTATAATATTGTTTACATTATGTTAGAAGTTTTAATATAGCTTATAATATAGTCTAAGTCATATAAGAAGTTATAGTATAGCTTATATTATAGTATAAGTTATATTAGAAGTTATAGTATAGCTTATAATATTGTCTAAGGTATATCAGAAGTTATAATATAAGCTCTGTTACAAATTATAATATAGCATAAGTTGTAGTATGAGTTATATTAGAAGTTATAGTAGAGGTTACAGTATAAGCTATATTATAAGCTATAATACAAGTTATAATATGCTTATATTGTATATTGTATTGTAAGTTATAGCAGAAGTTATATCATAAGCAATAGTACAACACAATTTGTACTATAGATTATAAGAAAACTTACACTATACCTTACACTACATTCTAACTTGTACTATATCTTATAATATAACTTATATAATCCAAGTTATAATATAGTATAACTTATAACATAAATTACAAATAGTAACATATTACAACTTACACTATAATACAAATTATATCATAATACAAGTATAACTATATTATTAGTAATCAATAATATTACTAATAATACTGTATACTGATATAGCAGTATATACAATATTGCTACTTAATTTGTCATATGACAATTATTATTAAAATCACTTATACGTAAATATATATAATACAAATATTGTTACTATAATACATATAACATAATTACTAATTAATTTAGTAGTGACTAGGACTGCATAGTTGTTGGAATGAGTACCTAATAGAAGCTCGACTACTTTGCGTTTTGTCTAGCTCTATATTATCGTTCGGAGCAGTCGACGACCATTTTCGCGACTTGATTGGACACCTTTGTTGGAACTCCCTCCTGAATTTCCCCTGGAAAAGGAAGATTTCATCGAACAATATAGTTATATATAAATATAATATAATTCAACATGGAAGGTTAATTAATTTTTATTGATTTTCTTATTTAGATCTTCGATTATTCTAAATAATAAATAAATCTACCGTCTTAAATTATCGTGGTAATAATTTACTGAAAATAAAAATAAACTATCAATTTTTTTGCTAACTATTAATTTGAAAAGTCGTTTTCCAGTTTTATTTATTGCAAATGCAATTAATTTGTTAGCTTTTACGTACATTGTATATTCCATAGATGAGTGGATTGTAGCAACTATTCGACATCGCCAGCCAGTCGCAGACAAAATATATGTAATTGATGTACACGTAGCTGAAACAACAATTGTTCATCATTGTAAAATTGTGTTTTATCACTTTTAATAAATAATACTCACTGATTGATGGGGTAACAATATTGCAAGAACTGGTACGTTTGAAGTGGCAGCCAGCAAAGCGCGAAGACTGCGACGATGATGATGAACATTTTGATCACCTACGTTATAGTATATTATTTAAATAAACATAAAATTCACCCCTTTCTTTTTAAATTTAATTTAAGTTTTCTTTTGATATGTGAGGATTTTTGAATTAATAGAAAAATATTAGAAACGAAAATTTTGATCACCTGCGACAATGTAGCATATTATTTAAATAAACATAAAATTCAATCCTTTCATTGTCGATTTAATTTACGCTTTATTTTGATCTGTAAGGATTTTTAAATTAATAGAAAAATATATGAAACTATCGAATTTATAAGAAACAGAATTATATCACAGAAAAAGATCAAATAAAAATTGACGAACTTTGATCGACGATAACTTGGCGAAAAACAATGATAAAATAATGATTCTTTTTTTAAATTAAAGCTTGAAACCTCTACTTTAATATAACCTACTTAGATTTTATGTTTGATGCCGTTACACCATTGCAGGTATGTAAACGTAACCATAGAAAAACCACCCCTTTTAGGTAACTGACAACGGTCACTTCAAAGTGCTGTAACTTTGTCAAAAATCATCAGAAAAATATGAGACTTACTGTAAATTAAAGTTTAAAATCTCCGCTTTAAAACCATATCCTTACATTTTTTATTCGTCACACCCTCGCGATGGTAGCTAATTAAATATCACCACAGAAAAACCACCCCTTCTTGTCAGCCCATATTCATCAAATAAAAAATCGCAAAATTAAAAAAAATGCACAGCTCTCTCTAAATTTTTTACAGACACGCCCTTCATGTTAAAAAAAAGTTAAAACCTTCCCCTTTAATAGAAAAAAAGCTGAACGTCGCTGCGATTTTTTTGTCTCAAAGTTACAGCACATCGAAGTAACCTTTGCATACGTAACTTCGAGAAATATTCGACCGTCAGTCGACCGTTTACGATACAGAAAAATGCCGAAGTTCGACGAAATGCACGTACGTTGTAAAATATTCCTTGGATACACGGTTTTCGGGGGAAAGAGCTCCCGTTCCTCCTCTTCAATTTCAAAAAATAGGAACGTAGCTGCGATCCCTTTCCGCGGAGTTACAGGCACTTTAAAGCCGAGCCCGCATTTTGGTCACGTACCGCCCGGGCATCGACGTTATCGGATGTTACTTTAAAGCGCTGTAACTTCGCGAACAAAAATCACAGCCGCGATTACATTTTTTTAAATTAAAGATGAAGGATCGTGTTACGTTCGAGCGCTAACTTAAGCTTTAATTCAAAATTAACATCATTATAAAACTATGATTTTTCACTGAGTTATCGCGAATTGAAATTGACCAATTTTCAACCCTGTCGAAGCAGCGTATTCCATTCGAGTTATTAATGATTATAATGGAAATAATGCAAGCAAGTGGATATATAATTTATCTGAGGTTATAAAATGATGCAAAATCCTCATACTATGATATAAAAAATTGTCCTACCCTCATCTTGTTCCTCATGAGATTAGCATCTCGTGAATCTTCCGCGTTGCCGGGCGCCCTGTTGCTCCACAGTTTCATCACCATCCTCGCGTAAACGCACGAGATCACGATCAACGGTATCAAATACCGTAGAATCACGAGCAGCAGCCCTTGGTAGATGAACATCGTCTCCACGGACAAATTGACGCGAGTGCAGATCGGTTTCTTGTACGTGTAATTCGCTGAAACGATAAACAAAAAACAGAAAAGCACTGCGTTTTCACAAAATCCAAATAAGGGTTGTTCGTAAAATCCTATAAATTTTTATGGGGTTGACACGAACCATCGTCAGCGTCCTCTTCCACGACAATGCGGACTTCGAGAGCTATCGCCATCGGCACTGAAAGGATCACGCCGATCACCCAAATTCCGAAGATCACGATTTTTGCTGTTCGTTTGCTCGGCTTCGGTCTGCGAATCAAAATAATTTATTAAAAAAAAAAAAATAATAAGATCGATAGATTAAGGATTAAAGTATACTTGAGTGGCTGCAGGATCGATCGATGGCGATCGATCGCGATCGCAGTCAGCGTGAACACCGAAACGCTGACGGATAGGGTCTTGACGAACGGGCAGAAGGCACAGAGGAAGTGGGGCAGATCCCATCGTTGCAACAGCGCCGCTTGAAACTGAAACGGGAACGATGCGATTCCGTCAGATCAATCGGGTGGAGGATGTTTCGTTGACTTTGTTTCGCTCGCGACGTCAATCGACGTTGGAATCGATATGGTAAATATTGTTGCGTTATAATTATTATTCAAAATTTGGTAGTTTATAATATATGGTGTATGAGACACAGTATGTCATAATATAGAGTAATATAGAGTATAGTTTACTATATATGAAATATAATATTTGAAGGTTATGTCAAGTGTACTGTATTGTATATAAAATATAATATGTCGAGGTACAGAATATATAAAGTATACTATATTATATATGAAATATAATATGTTATGATATATCATATGTAAAGTGTAATGTATTCTGTGTAAAGTATAATATGTTGAGATATAGAATGTACACAGTGTACTGTATTTTATATAATATATACCATGTTATTATATAGAATATATAATGTATTATATATATAATTATATATATTATATATATGTATATACATATATATAATGTATAGTCTTATAATGTATATATTAATAATGCCGCTTGTTGCGCGGTGCGTTACAGCGTCGACCGTATTTGATGACGATTGAATAACGCGCCTACCTCGCGATAAATTAATATGTTGAGGATAGATTTGAGGGTGAACTGAGATGGAACAACGTGCCGTATTTAAACAAGGTTTAATAATAAAGAGACGAACAACTTATCACAAACTATAACAACTATGTACAAAATGTCGGTTGTCGGACTAGATGAGAAGTTACCGAGTGCAAAGTGGAAAGTGATGTAGGTACGCTTCTCATCCTCCGATTACGCCTTCGTATGTAAATGGCGTGGGTGGAGTTGGTATTTCATTGGCTATTTAAATTATGTTAAAACCAATGAATATTACAAAGATGGCCAAGAAGAGGGGACAGCAGAAATCTGGGAGTTCCCAGATTTTCATTGTTCTTAGCGTCGTTGTCGCTGGCCGTACTCCTGCTCATGGCCACATCTGGTATCGGTTGTCGAAGGCCCGAAAACTTCGACGCGGTATTATAAAGAATCTACCTGGGGTTCGTCATAACTTAATTACATAGGTCACTCGCGACGCGACACCGCTTTTAAATCACTCCGGACAAATTGCGGCGTATAATAACCATCTGATCGGAATTCCGAAAAGCATGGCGCCGGAAAATTTACGACCATGTTCGCCGAACACCGCACTCCATATACATATATACATATACATACATACAGGGTGGGGCAAATAAAGTGTTACAGTGCAATATCTCCATTATCATTAATGATATGCGAAAATGCTTCAGAAACAAATTGTTTGTTTCGGAGGGGGACGTATTTTGGTGGAAATGTTTTTTTTTTCAAGGTCATATTTTTTTTGAGATTTCAAGGTCATCGATGTTTTTTTAAATGGAACTATATATTTCTTTTTCGATGACGTTATTGCCGATTTTAATACGAATCCAGCGACCTATAATTCAATGTCATTTTAGTCGCGCAAAGTATGAAAATCGTTAAAAAACCGAAGAGTATAGCAATAATCACTTTCACAGGTTCCAATAGCCTTGGTGAAGACCACTTCAACATCCGTGGTCCGTTAATTATTGGTGCGGCATTGTCGGAGATCACGTCATTGGCCCACACTTTTTTGAAGATCGCTTGACTGGGCAAGTTCATGCCAACTTTTTGCAAAATGTGCTCCCTCAATTATTGGAAGACGTGCCCTTGCATGTTCGCATGAACATGTGGATGCAACAAGACGGAGCACCACCCCATAATGCTGTGTGTTCAAGACAAGTCATGAATGAGATTTTTGATGAAAAATGGATAGGACGAGGCGGTCCTGTAGCTTGGCCACCTCATTCGCCAGATTTGACACCATTAGATTACTTCTTATGGGATTTTGTGAAAGATAGTGTAATGTCGGTACCACCTACCACACCTGACGACATGAAGGAGAGAATACGCCAAGCATGTACCAAAATTACACCACAAATGTTGGCTGAAGTGAGAAGATCTTTTCATCAACGACTCAATAAGTGTTTAGAAGTGGAGGGACATCATTTCGAGCATGTTCTGTAAACAAAACCATGCCAAGGTTAGTGGATCCTGTGAAAGTGATTATTGCGATACTCTTCGGTTTTTCAACGATTTTCGTACTTTGCGCGACAAGAATGACCTTGAATTATAGGTCGTTGGATTCGTCTTAAAATCGGCAATAATGTCATCGAAAAAGAAATATATAGTTCCATTTAAAAAAACATCGATGACCTTGAAATCTCAAAAAAAATATGACCTTGAAAAAAAAATATTTCCACCAAAATACGTCCCCCTCCGAACCAAATTATTTGTTTCTGAAGCATTTTCGCGTATCATTAATGATAATGGAGATATTGCACTGTAACACTTTATTTGCCCCACCCTGTATATATCCATAAATATCGCAGCTTTATAAAATTCGGAATTTACGTAGCTCTGTTCGGTACCACGGCGATGAATGCCCGCTGTTTAATGTACTGATTAACAAAGCTCTACGCGACACAATGGAAAGGATACTACGATTTCCTATAACCAGCGATTTATTCACCTGCATTTTTCCGACTGCTGCAATAAATATTGCGGCCGTGTACACGCACCATAAATATTGAAATTAAATGCATGGGGCGAGCTGGCGGAAGAATAGAAATAATATGGCTTGTGGAGGAGTGGGGTGGAGATGTCGTGGAGTGGGGATGCGGCACATGTGTCGCTTAACGCGAGTCGCGGTCCACGCAATACAGTGACCAAGAGTGTGGATGCCTTGCGAGTTCAGTGACGCGTTGAGAGACGCATGTGCCGCATCCCCACTCTTAGACACTACGTTGCGTGCGCCGCTGAACGCTACTCGCGTCGCATCCCCACTCTTTTAACGCTCTACCACGTGCGCCGTAGCCACGTTAAGAGACGCTTGCGTCGCTTCCCCACTCCTTTACACTATACTACGTGCGCCATAACCTCCTTCAGCAACGTATGCGTCTCTATCCCCACTCCTTGAACGCCAAATCTGACTTACTTTTCTGCAAACATTGACCCTTCTTCCTCTAATAAAACAATCGCAAGTTCATAATAATTTTTATAACTAAAAATTAAATATTTATCCTCGACAATATTTCCTATTCCACATCCTATACCTCAGAAAAATAATAATAAACCTGACCGTCTTATTCAAGAAACAGTGATTTATCTGCTGTCGAGTAATAGACGACGATTTTCTAAAAGTTTTCCTCGCGACAAAAGTCTTCTTCGAGAAAAAAGAATGAATGAGAAACGGCGCGTGTAATTTGTACACGTCCTATGGACTGGATATTGTGACGTATACAGTGTGTGCCACGATTCATCATCGGGTCTCAAAGGATTCGCGGCGCTCGCGTTGGATTTCTCACCGGCTGTCACGCCTACGGTAAACAAGAAATACATGGGGCCGTACCTGAAACGGAATCACGAACAAACCTATGACAATGTCAGCCACCGCCAGATTCGCAATGTAGAAGTTCGTCACGTTCTGCATACGCTTGGACGTAGCGATGATCCACATCACTAGGGAGTTGCCGACCAGAGTTAGGAAAGCGAGGCTGCCGTACAGGATGCTCAGGAAGACGACGTTCAGCGTTGGCACCTCGTATGGTCCCACTGCGAAGAAATTTGGTATGATTTTAATCATGAAATTGATTTTATGTTGGTGAAATTGAATCGACTGCAACATTGTGCAAAACTGAGTCAAATGCAACATTGTGCAGAACTGAATCAAATAAAATACTTTGTAAAATAAAATTAAATGCAACATTGTGTTCATTCGAGTGAAATGCAACTTTGTGTTAACACAAGTAGAATGCAACATTGTGTGAACCTGAATAAAATGCAATATGATGCAGAATTGACCCATTGTACCACTGTGAAAAACTGAGTCAAATGCAACATTGTGCAGAATTGAATCAATTGTACCAATTTGAAAAACTGAATTAAATGGAACACTTTGTAAAAAAATTGAATGCAACATTGTGTTAAATCTAGTAAAATGCAACATTGTGTTAACCTAAATAAAATGCAACATTGTGCAGATCTGACCCAATTGTACCACTGTCAAAAACTGAGTCAAATGCAACATTGTGGCAATTCAACTAAAATGCAATATTGTGTAGAACTGAGTCAACTGCAACACTGTGCAAAATTATATCAAATACAACATTGTATAAACCCTAATAAAATGCAACATTGTGCAAAACTGAATCCACTGCAACATTCTACAAAACTAAATCAACTCCAGCACTGTAAATCTGAATCAACTGCACCACTGTTAAAACAATCAACATGTGGAATGAATCAACAATGTAGAATCGATTGTGGAAAACTAAATCAAACGCAACGTTGCGTAGAGTAGCAATAAATATTTTTTAACCGAATTGCATAGTTCAGTTTGCAATGCATCTCAATGTTGCCTGGCAATTTAAAACACTGTTTACGTCGTTCTTTTTTAAATAAATAATGTCAGCTATTAAACCGTCCGGAAGTTTTATAGCTCGCACGTGAAATCGTTAACCTTTAACCGGCGACGATAGTTAGTGCAAAATTTGATTAGTATTCAATTTCTAATTGCGAGACAGCAAAAAGCGTACTGTTTAGAAAGGAGTCGTTATTTTAAGATTAAAATAGCAATGGGAGAATGGACGTTCTGATTATATGCACGGTGTCTTAGAAATGTTGTTAAAAAATTTCAACAAATTATGAGACGATTCTTTAGATGATTTCTGACCACTTTTTCTTTTGCGAAAATTTTCTACGAGGCTTCGTTGACGAGTTATTTGCGAAAAACGAGGTCCAATCGGGGATCGCGTACGCCTGGCACTGTTACAGCGTGGGTGGAGCGTCAGCGGTACTCGCTGCCTAATTGGTCCGCGTTTTTCGTTAATAACTCATGAACGAAGCATCGTAGAACATTTTTGCAAAGGAAAAAGTTGTTTGAAATCGTCTGAAGAATCTATTTTATCACTTAGAACAATTTTTAAAGGAAATTATGTATAGTTGGCGCAGTTATGTCAAATCGACTCTATAAAGCGCCACTTTGCGACGCGATTGTACTCTAAGATAATGCACCTTGTTAGCAGTTGACTAAGATAGTCTTCCTGCTTATTCATCAAAGCAGGTACGAATTATCTTTGCGGCGAAACAATGCGGAACTCGGATTTAACGCGGTGCTGTACAGTTAAACGTCTCCCGAGAAGATTTATCAGAAGAATTTATGTTTGCACATGGATCGCGACTTGAAGAGAACAGAGAGATGCATGAGTTATCGCACTGCACTGCAGTAATTTTAGTATCTCGCAGTAAAGTGCGAGCAATAACTCCGCAATGAAAGCGTAAATCATAGTTTTTTTTATGAATTTTACGTAACTTCCACGGCACGACTGTTGAACGCGCCGCTGATTTTATCGGTTTATAATAATTCTGCGGTGGAAACTCCGCTTGTTTTCGCCGACTCGGTCGGCGACGCTGGCATACTTCGTCTTTAATAACTTCCCGAACTGTCTTCGGCGAATTGAAATGTTTAAACAATTGAAATATTATTGGAAAAATCAGTTTGGTTTTGTTAATAAAATTTAGAAGGGTTCGAAGGATTCTTAAAAATTATTGGAGGAAAAAATATTATTTGGAAGTATGGATATAGGTTAGGTTTATAGGGGTAAAAGTTAGGTTAGAGTTAGGTCTGAGTTAGGTTTGATTTAGATCTGAGTTAGGTCTAGGTTAGGTTTGAGTTAGGTCTAGGTTAGGTTTTAGTGAGATTTAAGTTAGATTTAAATTAGGTCCGATTTAGAATAAAATTATTAAAAGAAAACATATCATTTTAAAGTATAAGTATCGTTTAGGTCTTTCTGAGCTATAAGTTAGGTCTGAGTTAGGTCTAGGTTAGGTATACTTTAGGTCTGAGTTAGGTTTCACTTAAATTTAAGTTAGATTTGAGTTAAATTTGAGTTAGGTCTGGTTTAGGATAAAATAACTAAAAGAAAACATATCACTTTGAAGTACAAACATATTCTAGGTTTTTGTAAGATATAAGTTAGGTCTAAGTTAGGTCTATGTTAGGTCTGAGTTAGGTCTAAGTTAGGTTTGACTTAAGCTTGAATTAGGTCTGATTTAGGACAAAATAATTGAAAGAAAAAGCATCATTTGTAGCTATAAGTACAAGCTAAGTTTTTTTTAGGTATAAATTAGTTTCGAATTAGATCTGACTTATGCATAACTTAGGTTAGAATTAAGTCTGAATTATCGTATAACTCGTACCTATGCGACGAGGCGTGGCCATAGAAGTGTCGTTGCTGAACAGCGACGTAGCATTCATAGTGATAGCGTCCATCTGCAACAATTAAAAAAGGAACTGATTTTTTAAAATATAAACCTTAAAAATATATTGAAAAAAAAATCAGCGAAATATGTACAGCTAAACAAATATACTAAAAAAACAAGTTAGCATAAATATTGCCAAGCAACAATATTAAAAAAAACACATTGCCATAAAAATTATTAAATAAATAACGCTGGTTGGACAACTGTTATATTATTAAAAAATCATCCTAATAACCAAGAAAATTATTAAATAAATAACGCTGTTTGGACAATATTATATTATCAAAAAATGATGGTAAGGGTTGTTCGATGATAATTTTGTCAAAAGAGTGTTAACGGTGTCCTCAGTTGGCACCCTCGAGCATGGTATGTGTGTTTGCATAAATTATGCGGGCAGGGATAATGGCGACGCCATCCGGTAGAATGCATTCCATGACTCCGTGTGCATCAATGTAAATACCTTTATAACGATAATGGACCGGTTGCAATCGATTCGGCGAATGTGTACGTCTCTGCGGTGGCTTATCGTTAATTTGCGCGGGCCCATTTATACCGGGTGTATGAACAAATGCGGTAACGCATCGTTGAACGTTCCTGTGGTGTTTGCCGAAAATTATGCGGATCGATTATGCTAACCGTGGAACACGATCTCCCTACGTTAACGGTAATGATCGTTAGTTTATAACGGCGAGAAAAGATTGTATTTTGATTGAACTATTGAAATTGTTAATATTTTTAATATATTGTTTGTTGTAAAATAAAACGTGATGAAGGAAAATGTTTTGTTAATACTGTACTAAATTTATAGATATATACTTTTACTTTACTATATTATACTATAGTATAGTATACTATATTATATATATAATAGTATAATACTATACTATACTATGCTGTATATAATATAATAAAATAATATATATTTTCTATACTGTACAATATTATGTTGTGCATAATGTACTAAAATAATATACGTACTCTTTACTTTACTATACTATATACTATACTGTATATAATATGCTAGATATAATATAGTATAATATGTATAATAAATGCACTAGATATAATATAATAAAATAATATATATTTTATTTACTGTCCTATATTATAATGTGCATAGTGTACTAAGATAATATACATATTCATCACTTTACTATACTATCTATACTGTATATAATATGCTAAATATACTATAGTACAAAATACTAATATAATATAGTATAATGTAAGTACAATAACCACACTAAATATGATATACTAAAATAATATACGTATACCTTACTATACTGTACTGAACTGTATATAATATACTAAATTTAATAAATACACTAAATATAATATAGTAAAATAATACAACTACGCTTTTACTCTCCATTTAACAATCCAGTAAATAAAAGGTTAATTAAACTGCTTTCAATTATTAAAAACAAAATAAACAAATTTATTATAAATAAATGCTACAAATTTCTTTAAATTACTATTGGTATTTCATAGTTTTTGTTGTTCAGAGTAAATAAAAGAGTAAATAAATCAGAATGAATTATAAACAATAAAATCTTGCAAAAAATATTGTCGGTTGTTTAAAAACACATTTGTTGTTTTTAGATACGACACCTCGAGTACGGAGAATTCTCCGTCGAAGCGAAAACCGGGACGATTTTGCAAACGTCGCAGGAAACAAGCGTCGCCGAGGAGCACAGTGGACGCGTTTATGGTCGTCGGCGGTTTAATTGGATCCGGGACGCGCACGTGCCATTGAAAACTAGAGCGCAGGGATCCCCGAAGCGGATAAATACCCGCCGCGGATTTCAATATGCGAAACATTCGATAAAACTTTAATTAGCACGTAACGAGAAATTCACCGTAAAGCATCGCATTGTCCTACGTTCGTCTAAATGGAATTGGCCGGCGACGTTTGTTAAACCTGGGGCTGCTTGTATACAGGGTGGCTCATATAAACATTCAACAACAATGTTATCTTGGTTAATATGAAAGCGGAATAAAAAAAATAGTAAGGAATTATTTAAATGATTTCAAAGGGTGCATCAAAGGGTAACAAAGAATATTTTTTTTTAATATGTTAATGTTTATTTCTTATGGTGCAATATTGTTGCTCTCATCAAGACGAGTTCAATGACCTCTCACACCATGATCTTGACATAACCTTAACAATTAAAAAACGAGTTGGAAGATTGTCATATTTTTTCGACCAATAAGATTTCAGCTAATTTTTCCACTGTCTAGGTTATGTCAGGGTCATGTTGTTATAACTCGTTGAACTCGTCTCGGTGCAAGCAATAACATCGTAGCATAAAAAATATACATTGACCATCGAAAAATATTAACAAACTTAAAAAAACGTCAAAATGACCTTAGATAAACGATTCTTTATTACTTTCAATTAACGTGAAAAATAATTATGAATATCACTGCATTATTTATTCCTATATTTAGTAATAAAAGAGTACTAAAATAGGGACTACCATAATTAATAATAAAGACAATTTAGATGCTCGTTTTAATCGTACCACCCTGTATATACACAGCGTGGGTGCATCCTCCGGGGCAGCAATGACTTCGAACAAATTGTGTCTGCGTTTCGCGAATCGGATTTCCACTGGTTGTCGATGCGAGAACAATTGACGAATATCGGGGAGATCGGGCAACAATGGGCGCTGGTCGCGGGAAAGACTATAAAAGCAAAGCAATCGGGTAAACGAAACCAATTGGTTAAACGCCGCGATACCCGATCCATACAACGTACGCTAATAATCGTCTAATTAATATCACGATGAGAGGAGCTCGAATTAAACGCCGTCGACGCGACGGTAATTCTGCTCCGAATTAAGTCGATTACGTTTCTAATTACAGTTCCGTAAATGCGTCAATGTTGATTGGATTTTACAGAATTCTTTTGTTCGCGGACGTCAGATTCGGCGACGGAAATATTCCGTTGTTTTATCGGGAGATTGTGCTCCATCATTCCTTCACGAACGAATTCGCAAACAGATCGAAGCTGAATTATCGTTCCAATGAAACCAGCGTAATTGACGTTGTAAATTTCGGACGATTGTATTGTCTAATTGCTATTTAGTGGCGGAATTGGACGAAATAATTCGAGGACTGTGGTATCGGGAATTTATTGGTGAAATTATCTTGCACGAGTAAAATGACATGCAAAGCGCTTTCGATTTGAAATTTAGAAAATTGTAGTTCAGAGGATTTTTAATATATTGCTTTCGGAAAAATATATGTCTTAGGAGAGATATTGGTAAAACAGTGTTCAAAAGGCTGATGCAAAATATTCAGTTGTTATCTTGTAGAAAAATCCCAAAGATGTACCTTTAAATTGGAGTATACTTAGGATGCTTGACAGAGAAAAATTCAAATAAATGCAGCAAAAATATATGTTCTACGTGGAATAGTAATAAAAGTTTATGCAAAAGGCGAAGGCAAAATAATCATTTGTTATCTTGTAGAAAAATCCCAAAGATGTACCTTCAGATTGGTATATACTTAAGGTACTTGACATATAAAAATTCGAATAAATGCAGCTCAGGGAATTGTTAATATTTTGCTTTTGAAAAAATATATGTTCTACCTGAAATATTAGTAAAACTGTATGCGAAAGGCTGAAACAAAATAATCACTTGTTATCTTGTAAAAAACCATCCGAAAGATACACCTCTAAATCAAATTAATTTCAACAAACCACCAGAAATAGAATGATAAAATTTCCATTAAAAATTAAAAAAAGAAAAAAGATAGAAAATAATACGAGGTGGCATAACTCAGCAGGAGAAAGACTGCATATTTCATACGTATCGATCGAGCGCATAACTCATCGGCGAAGGGGAGTATTAAGCAATTGGAAGACTGAAAAGGAGAAAAAGCCCGATAGTTCCATTTCCATTCGATCCGTGGAAACGGACGAGTATTTGGTTTATTGCAACAGAAGTGCGGCAAAGCACGACAGTATATTTCCACGCGGTTGCAATCGATCCCATTCGTCAAGAACGGATTCGCCGGGATTCGGCGAGCTTTCTACGAAGAACATTTTCTCGTGTTACAGCGCGAACAAGGTCTGAATTTATCCCCGGGAATTATGTAAATTAATTATTCCGTGGAAATGCTAGGCCATTTTATCGCGTTGCAAATTGTTTAATCTATTGTTTTATATCATAATTTTGATACTGTAGTATTGATATTATAATATTGATATTATAGCATTGATATTATAATATTGATATTATAGCATTGATATTATAGTCTTGATGTTATTGCATTGATGTTATAGTATTGATATTATAGGATTGATATTATAATGTTGATATTATAGTTTTGATATTATAGCATTGATATTACAGTGCTGCTATTATAGTCTTGATATTATGGTATTAATATTAGAATATTGATGTTATAGTATTGATATTATAATATTGATATTGTAGCATTGATATTATAATATTGATATTATAGTTTTGATATTATAGCATTGATATTACAGTGCTGATATTATAGTATTAATATTAGAATATTGATGTTATAGCATCGATATTATAACACTGATGTTATAGTGTTTTTATTACAACACGTATATTACAATATTTACATGTGAATAAAAATATCTAAAAATCTGAATAAATATATATTACTTATTTCACACAATTAGCAACAAAATACCTATCTCTGCTGCCACCCGAGCCTTAGCGTCAATCAAAAAGATGTAATAGACTTAAGTTTATAGACACAGGATCACTACTCGTCTACAGAGTTCGTAAAAGTTCCAAGTTTCGAACCGGAGAACATTAATTAAATAAATTTGCACGTCTCGGCTGAAGGGACTAATCGATAATGTTAATAATGCCCGGTTAGCCGGCGCCGCTATACCGTGAACGTTAAACTCGCATAAAAGTTCTATCGTAAACTCCGGAGTGAAACAATCAACTGGAAGAACATTCTCTTCGGGAGAAAACTCGCGAGACTTTCGACGATCGGTTTTTGTTACGGATGCGCATCGTCGAACAGGAATTGAATGCGGAATGAAGCAATGCCTGCAAATCGAATTAAATTCATTTGAATATAAAATCAAACTCGCCGAGTCAATTTATTCCTACGCTTTCAATCGGATTAATCCGATCATACTTTTCAATCGTGTCTAGACATTTCAATTACCTGCTCCGGACACTTTTTTTTACGCTATCGTTTCGGTCTGAGATCGTTCACATAATGTCAAGTGCCTTAAGTATACTCCAACCTAAAGGTACATCTTTCGGATTTTTTTACAAGATAACAAGTGATTATTTTGCCTCGGTCTTTTGCATACGGTTTTACTAATATTTCAGGTAGAACATATATTTTTTCAAAAGCAAAATATTAACAATTTCCTGAGCTGCATTTATTCGAATTTTTTTACGTTAAGTACCTGAAGTATACTCCAACCTAAAGGTACATCTTTCGGATTTTTTTACAAGATAACAAATGATTATTTTGCATCGACTTTTTGTATGTAGTTTTGTTAGTGTTTCAGGTAGAACATATATTTTTGCAAAGTCCAAATATTAATAATTTTATGAGTTGTATTTTTTTTTTATTTTTATGCGTCGAGATATTTAATTTCAATTTTAGGATACTTCGATTTAAATGAACAAGCATAAACAAATACCTTAGAATTTTTCTTATTTATCTAGGTCAATAATACCACCTGGTGGAAACAAAGCAAGTAATCACGAACGAGAAAAAAGGCGGCACTCGATAAATTTT
Source organism: Augochlora pura (assembly GCF_028453695.1). Classification (NCBI taxonomy): domain Eukaryota; kingdom Metazoa; phylum Arthropoda; class Insecta; order Hymenoptera; family Halictidae; genus Augochlora; species Augochlora pura. The sequence continues at coordinate 16,223,032 of NC_135782.1, forward strand.
CCCGAGATTTTGCCTGAACGTGAAATCGCCCTAACTCATTACTCTTGCAGCGGCGTCACCTCGAATTTATCAAGATCCGGCCACGTGTTACCGAAGTTTTAGTCGGTCAGCTGGTAACGCCGTTTGGCACGGCGTAATCTGCGCATCGAAATTTGTTCGTCGGTGACCGAGCACGCTCGACCATAACTCTCGCCGCGCCTAACCTAATTCAACCACTTAAAGGAAAATCTTTCTCCCCGGTTTTTCACCCTTTCCTTTACATTTCTAGCATTGCATTGTTACAACAATATCTGTTACATCGTCTCCACCTGCGATATCAGAAGCAACAAAATGTCTCAGATGTAGAACATAAAGAATTCATGCTCCAAAAGGGGCACAGTAATTGGCGCCACTTTCATCTCTAATAATTCCTTATTCTTGCAAATTTAGTTCCTCATTTTCTCCACAGAATTTCGATGGCGAATCTAATATCGCGCGTCGGATACAAATTTTTACCAGAAATTCGCCGCGACAAGCGCGACAGTTGCAATCTCGACGGGCGCGTTTTGCAACAATTTTTTTGCAGCCACGCTGCAGGCGATACGATGACGAAAATATTCATAAAACATGGCCCGGCGAAACTGCGACATGCTGGGAATATTTTCTGTAACCCTTTAATAAAAGCGCCACGATTTTTCGATATAGGGTGAATAATATTTTTTTGTTAATTATTTAGGGTGTTTCCGATTTTTATGGTGCTTATATATGTTGTATAGATTGAGATAATGACGTTAATTGTACTTTTAAAGTATCAATGGATCTGAAATGAAACTTTTGTGAAAATAAATATGAGCGTAAGAAGTATAGGTTAGGTCTAGGTTAGGTCACCTAACATAAATGCATAAAATTGTACCCAAAAAAAGTCCAATAGTCTATCTATAAAGTCCAAGGAATTTAAAAAGATATTTGCTAAATTAAATACGAACTTAAGCAGTATAGGTTAGGTCTAAGTTAGGTCTAGGTTAGAGTCAAGTCTAAAGTGTATAGTCTAGACAAAAATTGAATTTAATTTGCCTCACAAATAACTCAAATAAAAGGTCCTAAAATATACATTCAATTGCTCTATTTAAAAATAAATATCTCCAAATAAACCTTCTTTAATCCCGCATTAAAAATTGCCAAGTTCCTACAACACATCCTATATAACTAACAACAGGACCCACCATCATCGTTATACTATACATAAAATATTTTCGGACTTTGCGAACGCGGCAAACGGTGGCCGTAAATAAGGTACACGGGTTTAATCGTTTCCATCGGTCTACGGTGTAACGCGTTGCAGTTGCACGGTCATTGGAGATGCTGGGACAATACCTTGTTACGGTCATGCCTCCTCCGGACAATATGCACTTTGTGCTCGATAACGCGATTATGCCATTCCGTCGACGTAATACGGGCAAGCAAAGGCCACTTTAATAGGCGACGCGACGTCTTGTTTCAACTCTGCAAGAAACCAGATTGTCGCGTTTCCCGCGGCATCGACGTGTCTCCCCTTCCCCCCTCAAGGTTCATTGTGAACGCTCATTGTGATTCGGTTTTTCTCGTTTCTTCGCGCGAGCGCGATCAACTCCGGCGACTCGTTATGCTAATTAGACGGTCAGGACGAAATTGAATTGCATATTAACGGCAAGCTCGTGTCGTTCGTTAAACAATTTCGTCGGCAAGCCGGCTGTTTTTTAATTTTTTAATAACAACCCTGAAACTTGGAAAATTTTAATACTATTAATTATTAACGAGTTACATAATATTTAAAAAAGAATGTCCAAAATTCTTAAAAATGTTCTTCACATCATTTCAAGCAACTTTTTCCTTTGCGAAAATGCTGACAAATGCTTCGTTAAGGAGTTATTCAGGAAACATGAGGACCAATCAGAGAACGAGGGCGTGGCATTTAATTACACTCGCTTTCTTACTGGTCAGCGTTTTTCTTAAATAACTCTTGATCGAAGCATCTGCCGACATTTCTGCAACGGAAAAAGTTGCTCGAAATGATCTCAGGAATCCATCTAAAGACTTCAATTATCTATAAATAATAAAAATAATAATAATATAAAATACATTGTAAAAATATATAATATAAGAATTAAATTTGTTAGCAGAAACTAGATTCTCTAATTTCTTTGTGATTATTTTAGATTGCTACTAAAATTAAAAATTGCTATAATAAATAATTGTCATTGTTTATTTGGAATTAATTAAACAGAAACGTCTCTATTAAGGCGCCAGAGATTTCCCAATCAACAATGTCCCGCGCGGACTGGATCAATTTGGCCAGAGCCCAGCCCAATTCGTCGCTGCAAACAGCGACGTCTTAATTGAACCACGAATTACACCATGAACGGTATTTATGGGGGGTCGCGTTCAGGTTTACTCGAATTTTAGGGGTTTACGAAAGACGCGCCGTGGGAAATTGCTTGACACACTTAGGGGCCATCCGTCGACGGAAATAGGACCTAGCTGGCTGCTCGCTTCATCCCTGAGAAGTGGGCTCAGCTTCGTCAATGATCTAATTGGGCTGGATCCCATTAAAGGCTGCCACGTCGTTCTCCGCGATTTTATCTTTTTGTACGAGTTTTAATTAGAGGCGGAAAGCACCGGTCGCGGGACTCTCTCGTCCCTACGAAAGTTCGTCGGCGCTCGTTTCCTCCCGGCTCATAAAATGATGCAGTTGTAATCGTGAAAACATGATACAACCGTAATCAGGAAAAACTGCGGTGCGCCACTGTTATGGAGATGAAATGTAACTAGGCTGGGGCGCGTCACGCGGCCTGGTCGAGCGGAGATCAAAAAATGAAGTGGTGTGCTCAGGAAGATGTGGAGTAGTATGGTCATGAGAATGGGAAGTAATAGTCATGAAAATATGGAGTAGTTTAATTATAGGAAATGGAGTCCTGTTGTCGGGGAAATATAGTTGAGTAATGGCAAGAATATGGAGTGGTGTAATTACAAAGGTACGAAGTAGTATAATCACAAAAATATGAAGTAGTATGGTTACATATGCATCTAATCTAGAGCTAACTCAGCCCTAATTTAAGTCTAATTCTCGCTTAATTTAGAGACCTAACTCAGCTTTAATGTTGGACAAACTTCGCCTTAATCTAAACACGATTCATCTCTGATATAGAGACCTAACTCCGCCCTAATTTAGAGACATAACTCATTCCTAATATAGACTTAGCTCAGCTCTAATATAGACTTAGCTCAGCTCTAATCTAGAGCTAACTCAGCTCTAATTTAAGTCTAATTCTCGCTTCATCTAGAGACCTAACTCAGCTTTAATCAAGGACAAACTTCGCCTTGATCTAGACATAACTCAGCCCTAAACTAGAAACCTAACTAAACTCTAATCTAGGCCTAACTATCCTCTAAACTAGAGACTTAACTTGGCTTTAATGTAAAACTAACTTTGCTTTAATCTAGAGACCTAACTGTGTCCCAATATAGACTTAACTCTTCCCTAATATAAAAAATATATTGAAGCTCTAATCTAGGTCTAACTGTCTTCTAAACTAGAGACTTAAGTTAGCTCTAATTTAGGTCTAACTTCGCTTTAATCTAGAGAACAAACTCTGCAATTATCTAGATTTAACTCAATCATAATCTAGAGACCTAACTCTGTCCTGCTCTAGACTCAGCTCAGCTGTAATCTAGAGATCTAATTCAATCCTAATCTAGGCCTAACTCAATCCTAATTTAAACTTAACTCCGTCTCAATATGATCATCGCAACAACATAAAATACTAGCCACAAAAACTACAACCAACATAATCAGCAAGTTATAAGGCATCGTAACCACGGCGAATAAAGTATGCTCGAACCTCTTTACCATAATCTACATATTTCACCCGGTAGTTTAAATACGAATTCACCGGAAATGAAATTAGAAAGAACGACAGCCGCGGGTCCCGGTTTTCCATTTAGATCGTTTTATGTAACGAGTTGCGCATTACATCGAATTATTTCGAAAGTTTCCGCGTGACACAGTTAACGCGTCCCGCTTTTGTTCGAGCGTTTGTCTTCCGCTGCGCTCGCTCGCTCGCGCGTGTGTTCACGCCTTTAAACCATAAGTTTTTATTCCGCGAAAACGCGCCGTATATCATTAATTCTTATTTATCCGCGCGGGCCGTGGTTTATGCAGAAATTCCGCGGACCCCTCGAAAACGGGCAACGCGAGAATTCTCGCATTCGGCTGGAATTTTCATCGCGATGTTGTCGCTGTTTTTCTGTCGACGTTGAAATGTGCAGCGAATTTTCTAAGGCCTTTTAATTTAACCACCGTGTATTAACGCAATGGAAATTTTGCCGCTGTGTTATCTCTGTTCGATTAAAGAAATTGACGCGGGTATGCGAGGAGCGATTTTTCGGCTTCGCACGTTTCGAGATTAAATTGTTATTTGTTTGAAGAAAGAGAAATTCCGAGCGTTGCTGCCACGAATTGCTTGATCGTTCGATCGAACGTGTTCTTTGTGAGACTGCTTTATTAACTGGTTTGCTACACATTTCTTTTGTTTAATTTTTGACGGAAAGAGTTGTATTTATATATAGCAAGCCGTGTGTTGAATTTGTTAATATGTTATGTGTTACAATTGACATGATTTTATAGCAGTTTTTGTAATTGTAATTTGTGGAATTTTATACGATTATTATATTTATAATTTGTAGAATTTTTTGTAATTATGGTATCTATAATTTATATAAAATTATATTACATACCTATAATATAATTTTATATTTAAGTATTATATTTATATTGTATATAATTTTATAGAATTTTTATAAATATATATCTATTATACATTTATAATATATTATAATATATACATATTTTTAAAGAAGTCAGAAATGGGAATTGTAAAAAGCCCCGAAGCTTCGAGGAACATCTTCATAATTTTTAAAATTTTTATTTTATAAAACACAATTTCATACAATTTTTATATAAATACATATCTGCTATCCATTATAAGGTATTATACTGTACACATATCTTTTTAAAGAAAGTACAAATGGGAATTGTGAAAAGCATCGAACTTCAGATTTACAGCGCGGAAAAATTGTTGACATTGTTTCCGTCTGAATTTGCAGGGGATGGAGGGTGAAATTCGACGAGCGGAACGTTTTAAAAAAAGTTCGAAATAACAGGGATTATCGGGGGAGAGCTTTAAAAGCAAACTCGGCGAGTACAAACCGGTTAAAGCTCCGCGGCGCTTTCGACGAAAGTTCTGACTTTCACGCGATTCTCGCCGGGTCATCTTTAGAAGAGTTTATCCCCGCGAATCGTCGCGCCCGACTCGTTTTTTAAAGGATCCGGAACAGGGCGAGCCGGCCAAAGTCTAGTTGACCGAGGAGAACTCGATTTTACAGCGAAGGGTGAGGGAGAACATTTTTTGGCTAATACAATGACGAGTCGTGTCGTAGTACTGTTATTATATTGTTGAAAGGAAGACCAATTGTTCTTTGATTTAATGAACGAAAGAAATGATTGTATTGAGAAGAAAATTAAATTAATGATAAGGAATCAAAATTAAATGATTGATATTAGGGAGGAAAATAAATAAAGAATATTTAAGAGAAAATTATATAAATAATATTCGAAGGAAAGCCAGACGAATGACCTACAAAAGAAAAATCAAATAAATAACCTCAAAAAGAAAAATCAATTAAATAACTTCCAAAAGAAAAATCGAATAAATACCCCTAAAAAGAAAAATCAGTTAAATAACCTCAAAAAGAGAAATCAAATAAATAACCTCAAAAAGCAAAATCAATTAAATAACCTTAAAAAGAAAAATTAAATAAATAATACTGAAAAGAAAATCAGATGAATGGTATTCGAGGAAAGCTGAATAAGCTTTTTTTATTGTGCCAAAAAACGTGACCAGGCACGCGATGTGCCCCGTGCACTAGTGAAGTGAGCATTTGTTAAACCAAGTGCAATACCAGTGTAATTGCGTGCCGGCTGATTTAGCGCGATAGGGAAACAAATGTTCACCAGCGGTTCTTTCGACTTTTCCTATTAGTTTGTTCCCGTATTGTGGATTTCTTTTTCCGCGATTTACGGAAGCACTGCATTTATTCCGGAGCTCGAGTCTAATCGGCCTCGCCTGAACTGATCGATCGAGATAAGTATACAGCGAAGGGCGTAGCACATTGTTTTCGATATTTAAGTCTAAGTTGCGTTTTAATTTGGATTGAGTTAAGTCTAGGTTTGGATTGAGATAGGTCTAGGTTAGAATTGCATTAGATCTGTAGATTATGGCTGAGCTGAGTCTAGATTAGGGCAGAGTTAGGTCTCTCAATTAAAGCGAATTTAGTCCTAAATTAGAGCTAACTTAAGTCTCTAGTTTAGAGGACAGTTAGACCTAGATTAGAGCTTAGTTGGATGTCTATATCAGAGCAGAGCTAAGTCTAAATTAGAAATGAGTTAGGCCTCTAGATTAGGCTTGAACTAAGTTCAAACTAGGGTGGAATCGGATCTCTAGATTAGGGCTGAGTTATGTCTAGATTAAGGCGGAGTTAGTTCTACGTTAAAGCTAAGTTAGGTCTCTAGATCATGGGACAGTTAGACCTAGATTAGAGATTAAATATATTTTTTATATTAGGGAGGAGTTAGGTCTAGATTGGGACAGAGGTAGGTCTCTAGATTAAAGCAAAGTTAGTTTTACATTAAAGCCAAGTTAAGTCTCTAGTTTAGAGGATAGTTAGGCCTAGATTAGAGTTTAGTTAGGTTTCTAGTTTATGGCTATGTTATGTCTCGATTAAGGCGAAGTTAGTCCTAGATTAAAGCTGAGTTACGTCTCTAGATTAAACGAGAATTAGACTTAAATTAGTGCTGAGTTAGCTCTAGATTAGAGCCGAGTTAAGTCTATATTAGGAATGATTTATGTCTCTACATTAGACCGGAGTCAGGTCTCTATATCAGAGATGAGTTATGCCTAGATTAAGACAGAATTAGTCCTACGTTACAGTTAAGTTAGGTCTCTAAATTAAGCGAGAGTTAGATCTAGATTAGAGCGGACTTAGTTTTAGATTAAGGCTATCCTAAGTCTATATTAGGAATGAGTTAGATCTCTAGATTAAGGCTAAATCAAGTTTGAATTAGGGCGGAGTTAGGATTCTAGATAAGAGCGAAACCAGGTCTCTAGATCAGGACGAAGTTAGTCACAGATTAGAGCTGAGTTAGGTCTCTAGATTAGGACAGATTTAGCTCTAGATTAGGCCTGAAGTATTTATAAATTATTATTGAGTTATGTGTCTAGATTAGAATAGAGTTAGTTCTAGATTAGGTCTGAACTATTTATAAATTATTATTGAGTTATGTCTCTAGATTAGGATAGAGTTAGCTCTAGATTACAGCTAAGTTTAAGGTCCAGATCAGGGCTGAACTAAGTCTAAATAAGGACTAAGTTAGATCTAACTTATGCCAAAGTTAGTGCTAGATTAGATTTATTATTTCTTTTTATAAATTACTGAATCGATGAAGTAGCATGATTTTATCATAAAACAGAGAACTCGAACGAATAATATTTAACATTAATTAGAACTACCACAATTTCTCCAAGAATTAATTTCTACTTAATCTAGCTGATTCTACCTTAGCCCCACTTTCGTGCGAACTTTTTACAGGTTAAGTTCAAGAAGACGATAACGTTTCTTGCATAGACGAACGACGTCCAAAACGGCGGGCAATATATTTCAAGAAACATTCGGGGGGACGTTTCTTCGGATGGCTTCGCGAGCGCACGGCGGAAGAACAAATGAAAAAGCCCGGGGATTCCATATCACTTCACAACCACTTTGGCCAAAGTAAAGGAGGAGGAGAAAGAGTCACCGGGACTCCGAGTGGGGTTTCGGGGGGAGGGTGAAACCGTCTGAAATGTGAAGTGTTTTGCAAGAGATAGTTTCTGTACGCGCAACAAATTCCACTCCACGTTTTATTGGCGGGCCCCGGGGAATTTAATCTGCCGCGTAAAACACGATTCTGTTGAACGACGAATTGGAATGAAGGACCGCTCTATAACCTTTGAATTGCTTCAACTGCATACTATGATATATGACTCCTTTTAAATCGTAGAATTTGCTATAGAATGTTAAATGGGAAATTTGATAGTAAGACAAATTTATTAAGTGATTGGGATTTTGTATTATTGGTGTAATAAGTGGTATAATAAATTGGTTGATAAATTATATAATAAACAGTATCGTTGATAGCATAATAAATAGTATGGTTAATGGCATAATAAATAGTATAATAAATAGTATAATAAGTAGGCTGATAAATTATATAATAAATGGTATGGTTAATAGCATAATAAATGTTACAATAAATAGTATTGTTGATATCATAAAAATTAGTATAATAAATAGTATGGTTGATAGCATAAAAAATAGTATGATTGACGACATAAAAAATGGTATAATAAATAGTATGATTGATAGTATAATAAATAGTATGGTTGATAGCATAAAAAATAGTATAATAAATAGTATGGTTGATGTCATAAAAATTAGTATAATAAATAGTATGGTTGATGTCATAAAAATTAGTATAATAAATAGTATGGTTGATAGCATAAAAAATAATATAATAAATAGTATGATTAATGGCATAATAAATAGTATAATTCATAAAAGGTTAAATAGTATAATAAATGGTACTATAAATAGTATAATTAATACTGTAACAAGTAACATAAACTATAGCAATTTTTAATGGATCAGACATTATAAAATAATTAATTTAAAGCAAGTTATAGCAAAATAATTACGTAGGTTATTCAAATGAAAAATAATACATTTCATTAAACATAAAAATTGTTCACTCTAATTAAATAATTAAAACGAAATTTAATAATAATCTAAAAATAATAACAAATAAATTAAAATCAAATTTTTCTGCTCTCGATATTCGATAATTACGATCAATCTCGTCATAAAATACTTGTATAAAATTGTCTACTTTTTAATCAATCATAATGGCGAAATAAATCCAATCTCGTGATCCCAACAAAACGTTCGAGGCTCCATTCGAGTTACTCGGACATCGGCGTCGCCTCTGAGTAGAGTGGATTGCTCGAAAGAAACTATCGTCGTGCGACAAAGAAACCAAGAGTCCCGCTGCTCTCGGGTCCCGGTTGCCGCATCATCAGATTTCGTGTGTAGCACCGCGGATCGGTATTTCGAGTGGCATTTCTGTCCAAACATGATTACTTTCGATCGTCGTCCGGGTAGTTCGCCAAACGAGAAAAGGAGGCTACGCCGTATTCGTTCTAATTCAATCAGAATTTCATCACTGGTTGTATCCCGATTTGAATATCGCGTTACCAATTTTCCATTTATCGTAGAATAGTTAAAAAACGACAGTAATAACATGGTAATTCCCGCGATTTTTCTATTCACGGGCGATTATCAATGTTACACGCTCGTTTTCAGACAACGACGCGCCCTATGGTGTCGTTTCGCGCGCAATCTTCCGGGTGTGTCCATTGGAAATTCGGCGGACTGCGCGACACGAAATAGTCGAGAGGAAAAGGGGGATAATAAAAATGTTACTATTCAAGCCACCTGGTAATCTCGATTAGCCTAATGTAATTCTTTTTCACACCTGTGCTTTTTAGCAATTTATTCGTATGGTTTCCAGAGAACAAACATTTAATTGGCAATTTTGGATTCATTTAGCGAATAGAATTTCTCGTTTAAATTCTGCAACATTGTTCGAATTAAATTAACGCATCGTTAACAGAAATTTTTGAACTCTGAAAGCACTGTGTTTGAGTGGAGATTATTGCGAAGTGTCGAAAGGTGTTGAGCTGAAGAATGCAAAACACGGATGGAAATAACGCGAGTTTGTTTAATCGTGGTCGACAGTGATAACAAAAAACCGTGTACGGGGCGTTTGTTAACGGCGCAACTGATTTGCAACGTGTTAATTAAAGCGAGTTGGAACTCTCGCGGATGAATCGATCAGCATCGAATCATCCTGTAGTTAATAAATGTTTTCTCGATGAGGCGGGATATTATTTTGTGTGGGGGAGGAATTGGTGTAGGAGGATGGTATTTATAGCGAGGGGGTATTAAATAATATTGCGTATTTGTAGGCAATATTGCAATGTGCGTGGTTTGATAATTGATGTTTATGGAGGAGGTGGTGGAAGATTGTTTGGATAAGTGAAATTGGAAATTTGGGGCATGAAAAATCGACGAAAATTAACAATTTTGAGAACATTGACGAAGTGTCACAGTTGAAAAAGTGACAAGATATCAATTGTCAACATATCAATGTCAAACTTGTTAAAGAGTCAAAAACTCAAAATTTTAGAGTTTTGAAACGTCAGTGTCAAAATGTCAGACTGTTAAAATGTCAACGTTATTAAAGTGTCAACATATTAAAAATATCAAAATCTCAAAGTTGACAAGCTATTAAAGTCGACAACAAATTAACAAAGTGTCAAAGTTAACAAGGTATCAAACTTGATAAGTCAAACCTTGACAACTTTACAAATTTACATAATCTTGACATAGTCTTGACAATATCTTGACCTAGTGTAGACTAATCCATGACATAATCTTGACAAAACCGTCATACAAACGTGACAAAACCTTGACATAGTCTTGACAAAATCATAATAGATTCTTGTCAAAGCTTGACATAGTCTTGACAAAACCTTGACATAGTGTCAAAAAAAATTGGTATAGTCTTGACAAAACCTTGACACAGCCTTGACAAAACCATGATAAAGTCTTGACAAAACCTTGACATCATCTTGACAAAACCTCAACAAACTACCAAACAAACCAACACAGCTTTTGACAAACTACTCCAAACTATCATCAACTTCAAAAAATTATCAATCATCATCAAAATCAAACAGTAACCCATCTCCCACCAAAAAGCAACAAAAAAGACCCCTAAACTCAAAGCATTCGTTCTGAGACTCCCCAAAGACCGCCCTCATCCTCCCAAATGCCACTATTATCGACAAAGCGGACGACCAAAGCGACTCACCGATGGGTCCATCATCCACTTAAAGATCGATCACGCAGTCCCAGGAGGTCGTTGCTGGACAGCCGGGTTCTCTACTTCCGCGCGAACGATCTTAATTTGTCGTGTCCCTCTGTCTGGGATCAACGCGGACCGGACATTGTGTTTGGTCGCACAAAAGGGATTTCAATCAGAGTCAGAATTGCGGTTACGTGGTAGGTGCCGAGATCGACCAGGTCTGCGCCGTCATTTTCAGCGGCGTTCTATAACTTCGCAGGACACCTGGTCCGTAGGTGCACTACCGTGGATCGAGTCGATTAACCATCGAGCCGGGCGCATCATCGTGGAAGTCGTAGGACGCGTCGGCGGCCTCGTAAAAATCAACTGTGAGACGGTCAGGTCGATGGAGGTCTTGTAATAATAGTTCTCGCGCACGATCCGGAGATCTTGAAGCTGGTTCTGATCTGATAATTGGAAAGCGATTTCTTTAAGTTTGAGAGCCGCTGACGAGGCTGATTCGAGGATTCGATTCTTAGTTAATTAGAGATTTAGCTACTTGGCGAGAGAGATGGTTTTTGAGGTACTTGATGAGGTACCAATTCGGGAAGAGAGCTATTTTGTGGGCTGGGTATGCTGCAAGGTAGATAGATAGTGTATCAGATAGGTAGAAAGTTGGCAGTATAGTGAGGCAGCTAGATAGTGAGGTAGCTAGGTAATAAGGTAACTAGGTAGCAAGATAGCTAGGTAATGAGGCAACCAGGTAGCAAGACAACTAGGTAGCAAGACAGCTAGGTAGCAAGACAGCTATGTAAGAAGACAGTTAAGTATTAAAATAACCAGGTAGCAAGACAGCTATGTAAGAAGACAACTAAATAGCAAGATGATTAGAAGACAGAAAGACAACTCTAAGTAGGAAAATGGCCAATTAGCAAGATAACTAAGTAGAAAGATAACTTTGGTAGTAAAACAGCTATGTACCAAGACAATTAAATAGCAAGATGACCAGGTAGCAAGACAACTACACAGAAAGACAATTCTAAGTAGGAAATGACAAAGTAGCAACAAAACTAAGTAGCAGAATAAGTAGATAGCAAGGCAGCTACGTAGCACGATAACTACTTGGCAAGGTAGTTAGGTGGCAAGATAGCTCCAGATAGAAAGCTAGTAACTCTGTAAGCCAGCTACCTAGAAAGTTGGTTACTCTATAAGGTAGCTACGAAGTTAACTGAACACTTTGCAAGTTAGCTATTTAGCAAGTTAATGACTTTGAAAGTTAACTACATAGTAAGTTAATGACTTTGAAAATCAGATACTTAGCAAGTTAATGACTTTGAAAATTAGATACTTAGCAAATTAATGACTTTGAAAATCAGATACTTAGCAAGTTAATGACTTTGAAAGTCAACTACTTAGTAGATTAATCAATTTCTAAGTTAACGTACGTTTCATCAAGTTATTTACCAAGCAAGTTAACTACTCGCGAAGTCAGTTGTTCACGAAGTTAGGTACTTATAATTTAGCTTCTTAGCTATTTAGTTTCTTATCAAGTTAGCTACCTAGTAATTTAGCTACCTAATAAGTTAGCTACCTGTCAAGATTTCTTCCCATCAAGTCAGCTACTTAGGAAAGCAGCTACCTATCAATTTATTCGCCTAGCAATTTAGCTACCTAATAAAATTAATCAACCAACAATTTAGCTACGTTGCAAAATAGCTACACAATAATTAAACTACTTAGTAAGCTAGCTATCTATCAAGTTATCCAACTAGAAAATTAGCTGCTTAGTAATTTAGGTACCCAACAGGTTAATTGCACAGCAATGTAGCTATTTAGCAGAATAACTATAAATCAAGTTAACCATATAGTAAGTTAACTACCTAATAAGTTAAGTACTTATCAAGTCATTGGGCTAGCGAATCAGCTAACAAAAAGATAGCTACTTAATAAATGAGCTATCTATCAAATTATCCAACTAATAACTTAGCTATTTATCCAGTTCGCCTTCCAATACTTTAGCTATATATGAAGTTAGCTACCTATCAAATTATTCAGCTAGTAAGTCAGCCAACTAATAAGTTAGCCACCCATCAAATCATCCAACTAATAAGTTGGCTACTTATCAAGTTAGCTTTCCAATAATTTAGCTACACATGAAGTTAATCACTTATCAAATTATTCAGCTAGTAAGTCTGCTAACTAATAAGTTAGCTACCTCTCAAATTATCCAGCTAATAAGTCAGCCACTTATCAAGTCAACCCTCAATAACTTAGCTACCTAACTAGTCAGCCTCCCAATAATTTAGCCACCTATCAAGTTAGCCCCCCAACAAGTTAGCTACCCAATAATTTATCTAATTACCTAGTCAGCCTCCCAATAATTTAGCCACCTATTTTACTTAGGCCCCCAACAAGTTAGCTACCCATTTATCCCCGATTACTAGCACGTGTCGCCCGCGACCGCACAAATCGCGCACAACCCTCCGCCGGGTCCCGCCGCCAGCAATCGTCGCTCGGCCAACTGCTCTCGACACACGTAGTACACACGGACGTTGACAGCGAGCCGATCAAAGGGTTCCAGAGCCCGGCACACTTTTCTTCCTCGCACCACACACTTTCTTCTCAACGTCCCTATAATTCCGCTCACAATACCACATCCAATCGGATCACCGCATTTAGGGGATGCGATTTAGGACGCGGATCGCCCTCTCTCATCTCGCAACGCCACAACTACTCTTTTCGGTTCGACTTTCGTTGTGGTTCACAGGGTTGTACGAGAGAGGGAGGGGGATCAACGACGATTCTTTAGGGTGGATCCGCGAGGGGTATTTGCCACGGCGATTTCCGGCTGACTCGAGGATCGATGGATCCAGCGCGGCGACGTCGGCCGGCGTGTCGCGCAGATCCGCGCTTTCCGAGAACTCGCGACGAAATGTCGTCGGCTCGTCAGGGTCCGCGCGCGCGGTGGGGCGCGCGACTTCGGCGGGCTTTTCCCTCGTGGAAGGAGATGATCGTCGCTCGTCGGTACCTGCGCTCTCCGTGACCCTGCCGGCTGTTCCGGCGCCCCGCCGCGCCGGTTTCCCAGCCGCGGCTATCCTCGTTTTCGGAAATTTACGTTTGAATAATGACCCTCCTCTCTTTCTCTCTTCGGTTCTATTTTTCTTTGCGAGACCATTGTGCGCCATTCACGAGAGCGACTCCGACGCGACGGAAGCGTCGTAGTGAAGCTGCTTCGAGAATTCGGCGATTTATGGGACCGCAGATGGCGGCGATTTTATTGCAGGTGCGGCGATCGATGCGCGGGAATACGCCGCGCTTGTTGTTCGCGGATATCGAATGGAGTATGCTGGATAGAGTGAATTATGTTTGTTGGAGAATTTGGTATAGTTTCGAGTGGTAGTATTAACCCTTTGCACTCGAAGTAATTTTATCTGTAAATTTGATATAATTTTCCTGGTTCCATAGTATTTCTAATTTATATAACGAAGTGCACTTTTATGCGGACGAAATTAATTTTTGTCAAAGTTATGTCAACGTTTTATGTATATTAATATATAACGAAGTGCATTTTTATGCACACGAAATTATTATTTTCCAAAAATATCAACAGCTTCGTTACTTAACAAGTTTTTAAATCTAAGCTTCGTTAATATAAAAATTATCTTGGGGCGTGATAGAACAATGTTAGTGGTGTCTCTACAGAGATACCACTCGAGTGCAAAGGGTTAGGGGTTTTGTTGGTGGAATGATATGGTTTTTGGTGGCGATGATAGGATATGATTTTTCTTGGAAATTGGGCTATTTCAAATGTCTGTGGAATCGGTGGAAAATTTTTTCGAGGATTGAGGGTAGCGGGAATTTAAAGAGTGAAGTTTTCCCTTTGAAATGACTACCGGCTGATCGCTGTGCGTTTTTTTTTGAGCGGAGATATGAAGGGTTGAATATCGACGGATTTGGGGAGTTGGGATTCTTGATTTAATAGGAGGGGATAGTATATTATCTACAATAGATATATTAGTGATGCAATATTGATGATATATTTTGGCAATGCAATGTTGTGAATATATTGACAGTGCTATAAATAGAATTATAATGCCACATTGTGAACAAAAAGAATTGAGAATATTATGTTGCGAATATGTTGGCAGTAAATCATTGAGAATATATTGACAACGCTGAAATTCGAATATATTGACACTACAACATTGTGAATATATTGACAATTCAGCATTGTAAAATATTGACAATACGACACTTACATTATATAAAATTGTCAATGCAGCCTTGTAAAATATTGACGATATAATATTGAGAATTTATCGACAATGCAACATTGTGAATATATATTATAATACAACATTGTGAATATATATTATAATATAACATGGTGAATATATTGGCAATACAGTATTGTAAAATATTGACAATGCAACATTGTAATTATATTGTCAATGTAGCATTGTAAAATATTGTCAATGTAGCATTGTAAAATATTGACGATATATTATTGCGAATATATTGACAATGCAACACTGTGAATATACATTATAAATATATAATTAATGCAACATTGTCAATATATTAACAGTGTAACATTGTAAATATACTGACAATGCAACATTATAGATATATTTACAATTCAATATTTTTAATATATTACAAACACAACATTGTGTACATATAATTATTTCAACATTAACACATTATGAACGGAATACTGTCAACGCACATTGTCAAGCCTTCTAATCCATTACGTGCAACATTATTGACAGCGCGTCAGTCTACCCCGTTGCACGTTCAATAATATCGACAATATTATATCGACAATATACCAATATATCGATCGCCGGAACCCTAAACGCTACTTAAGAGAGGCTGTAACGAGCCTGACGGTGGTGTTGGGATGAGAGGGGGTGGAGTGGGGGTTGGACACGCGTCACGTAGGCCCTCTCTGGGCCAAGTATAATTACTTTATCCTTTGCGGATTCATACGCGCAAAGTGGCGCCAACTATTTTGCACAAAGCAGCGACGCGCTTTTAAGAATGATATTAATGAACGTCAAGAGAAAGAGAGAGAGAGAGAGAGATTATCTTTCAAATTGCCCAGCTAGTAAATTAGCTAAATAATAAATTAGCTACCTGTCAAGTTATTCAGCTAGTATATCAATCAACAAATAAGTTAGCCACCTATCAAATTATTCAACTAATAAATCAGCTATTTATCAAATTAGCTTCCAATAATTTAGCTACATGCGAAGTTAGCTACTCATCAAATTATCCAGTCAGTAAATTAGCTGACTAATAAGTAAGACACCTAGTAAATTAGCTATCTATCAAATTAGCTACCTATCACATTATTCAGCTAGTAAATTAGCTAACTAATAAGTTAGCCACCTATCAAATGATCTAATAAGTTTTCTACTTATCAAGTTGTCCTCCAATAATTTAGCTACACATGAAGTAAGCTACTCATCAAATTATCCGTTCAGTAAATTAGCCAGCTGATAAGTTAGCCACCTATAAAATTATCCAACTAATAAGTTATCTACTTATCAAGTTAGCTTATATTATATAGCTCCCAATAATTTATCTACCTATCTGGTCAGTCTCCCAAAAGTTTAACCACCTAGCAAGTTAGCCCCCCAACAAGTTAGCTACCCAATAATTTATCTTATCATCTAGTCAGCCTTTATCCTTTGCGGCTTCATCCGCGCAAAGTGGCGCCAAGTATTTTGCGCAGAGCCAGCGATCGCTTGAACGGATGCGCTTTTAAGAATGATATTAATGAACGTCAAGTGAAAGAGGGAGAGAGAGAGAGAGAGAGGGAGAGACGTGGAAATATGAGAAAGAGCGGTATAAATCTGGCTAATGCGTTATATAAATCAACGGAGACACGTAATTCCCACTGTTACACGAATTGCACAGTGGAAAAGAAAAAAGAAAATAGACAGAGAGAGAGAGAGAGAGAGAGAGGGGGGAAAGAGAGAGCTAACAATTTTTCGGGTGGCACAGTTTTTGTTTAAATGACGATGCATCCGCTCGAATAACTGCCTCCCGTAAATCTGTGGAAAACAATTGCCACGAGCTACTCTGCCGGTCACGGTGTCGACATGTTTGTTGAAATTTTTCCGGTCGTAAGCCTTGCGCGATGGTTTCAACAGACTGTGCCAAATGAGATAAGTGGTTGTTTATTGTATTAGTTTACAAAAAACGACTGCAGTGTTTTAAATATTTCCAAGTGCATTTTATTTCAATCGTCGAATGTTTTTTCAAGGAATTGGTTCCATTATTCTCTTCTGAAATAAACGCAACTCTTTCGTATTTTTCAAGAAACGGAATTGTTTAGAAATTGTTTATATTAATATAGAAATGTAGTGCTATACGTATTGCTATATTATTCTGTTGGTATTTTAGTATATTAGTACATTAGTATATAAATATAATAGTACATTAGTGCATTAATATTCTAGTATATTGGTACATTAGTATATTAGCAAATTAGTATTCCAATATATCAGTATATTAGCCAATTAGTATTTTAATATACCAGTACATTAGTAAATTAATATATCAATAAATAACTATATCAGCAAACTAGTATATTGATATATCAGTATATTAGTAAATTTGTATATTAATATACCAGTAGATTAGTATACTAATACATTAGGATATTAGTAAACTAGTATATTGATTTACCACTCTATTAGTAAATTAGTTTGTATATATATTTATACATTAATACATCAGTATATTAATATACCAGTACATTAGTATATTAATATATTAGGATATTAGTAACTAGTGTATTGATTTGTCAGTATATTAGTACATTGATATACCAATATATTTGTAAATTAGTACATTAACATATTAATATATTAATATATTATTATATTATATACTATATCATATTTTACAACGACGTCAAGTTCGTCGAATTTTCACTACTTTTCGTATCATGGCATTGTTATTTTTACCACCGATTCTCGACGTATCATTCATGCTATTTCCCGTGGCGTGAAAAACAATAGATCTTCCCGGGTGGGCATTGTAATAATTGCAACAGATATCTGCAGCAGACGAGCGAAACGAAACTGTGCACCTTAGATATTGCAACCAGAATGACAGGTTCGCAAGCCGGCGCAAATACGATCCTTGACAGTGCGGCAGTGATTAATGGTCGCTTCGAGCTAACAAGCTCGTTAAACAATGCGAGACTAAATCATTTTCAGAGAGAACTTATTTTTCTCGAGAGAAAAACGGCTTATCGATCGGCTTACACAATTTTGTAAAAGCTTATCCGACGAATACAAAATTATGTGAAGGGTGTAATAAGTTATAAATTTTGTAAATATTGTAATAAGTATAAAATTCTATGAATAATATAGCAAGTTAAAAATTGTGCAGTTGTCGTTTACAAAAAATTAATTAAAGGTAACAATAAATTGAAAATTGTAAAAGTTTTCTAAGAAAATATTGTTGAGTATAATATTTATGTAAAAAATTCAGTGAGCCAAAAATTTAATAAATAAATAGATAACCAAACCTTATGAAAAGGAATATATTTATATATATAAAATTCAGTGAGTCCAAAACTTAATAAATAAATAGATGACCAACCCCTGTGACATGGAATGAAATATTTATATATAAAATTAAGGGATTCTATAACTGAATATATAAATAGATAACCAACCCCTTGGACAACAAATAAAATGTGTATATATAAAATTTGGCGATTCTGATATTCAATAAATAAATAGATAACTAACCCCTAGCTTATGGTACACGAACTCTTTGAAAACGTGAGCCAGAAAAATTCGAAAAAAGTCGCCTCCCGATGAAATTGAAAATTGAAACGACTGATTTGTGTAAATGAAACGGAATTTTCACAGCCCGATCCCGGAATTCTGTTTATGAAAGAGTTCGTATAATAGCGGTTAAAATTGCTGACCGTCCGAATTGGTGGCAACGCGACGGTCCGCGCGAGTGAAAGGCCAATGGGGAACGTGAGTGAAAATTTTAGCAGCTCGTTTGTGGATGAAATAAATAAAATCGAGCGTCGACGAAAATAAATCAGTGTTTTATTACATTGTTATTTAATATGCATTTTCGTTCTTTTATTGACAGGAAAAATTAATTTTGAAAATTAGAAATGATGATAAATGAGCTGAGAAAATTCTAGCATAGAAAAATTTTTGAAAAATATTGCTCAAATTTGATCGACGATAACTTCGCGAAAAATAATGATAAAATTATAATTCTTTTTTTAAATTAAAGCTTGGAACCTCTAGTTTAATATAGCCTACCTACATTTTATGTTGGACGCAGTTACACCGTTACAAACATTTAAAAGTAACCATAGAAAAACCACCCCTTATGGGTGATTGACAAGATTAACTTCAAAGTACTGTAACTTTGTCAAAAATCATCAGAAAAAATGAGACTTACTGTAGATTAAAGCTTAAAGTCTCTACTTTAAAACAGTATCCTTACATTTTTAATTCGACTCACCCTCGCGATGGTAGCGAATTAAATGAACACCATGGAAAACTCACCCCCTTTCGCCAGCCCACATTAACCAAATCAAAAATAGCCAAATTAAAAAAAATGCACAGCTGTCTGAAAATTTTTTACAGACACGCCGGTTGCGTTAAAACAAAGTTCAATCCTTCCTCTTTAATATAAAAAAAGCCGCACATCGCTGCGATTTTTTTTCTCCAGGTTACATCACTTTGAAATAACCCTTGCACACGTACTTCGAAAAAAATTCGTCCGGCATTTTTGACTGTTATTTATTTATCCATCTTTTATTTATTTAACAGCAGTTGCCGGCCGAAAGAAATTCAATTTGCCCGGACGATACGAACGCGCGCCGGGCGCACACGTAGCATCGATATGCCGATAGCGGACAGCCAGCAGACGCGTTTCCTCTTGCGCGGCAACCGCCCGAATCGATTCCATTGTTGTAACAAGGTTTTGTTACACTCGCCCGGCGGAACAAAGGGCCTAGATTCTCTCTCTCGCGGCGAAGATGCATCTGATTGCTTACGATGTTCATCAATCCGCTCCGGTCTCCGCCGGTGGTCGCCCGCGCCGCGGGGCGCACTTTCCGAGCGTAGTATTCCCATTGTACTTGGCCGAGCCGCATCGTCCGGAAGAAAGGAATATAAGATATTTTCCGCGTGCGATTATTCCGCCGAATGACGGACTGCGTTCAAGGTGTCGGGTTATTTCTGCACGGTGCACGGCGCGTCCCGACCTCGGCGATCCTCGCGAGACGCGCCGATGCTTCGCGCGCAATCACCGCTTCTTATTCGCCGTGATGCTGGTACAGCGATGCAACAGCTTCTATACGGTTATGATAGATTTAATTAGACGAATTCTGAAGCGATGCAGGCGATGCCAGAATTTATATATATAATATCTCTGCGTGCTTCCTTATTTATTTTAAAATTTTTAATATTTTATTTATGTATGTATTTGTATTTTTTTGGATATATTTCTTTAGTTTCTTAATATATATTTTTATTATTTTTATATGTCTATTATAGTATGGTATAATATGTTTTATTCATGTATATTTTATGCTATATTTATAGTATATACTAGGTCATATTTTATAGTATTTAATATATTATTTTAATATATTGTAAAAATCTATACTTATATCTCTCTACTTTAATTCCGAAATATACTACTATATACATTATATCTATTTATATATTCTACCATGTGTTACATTTTATTCATGTGTTTTATACTATATTTATGCTATATAGTATGTTACATTTTGTAGTATTTAATATATCACTCTAATACAATTAATATACTTAATATATCCCCACTTTATTTCCAAAATATAATACCACATATTATATTCATTACATATAGCTATATATTTTACACTATTTTACTATATACTATATTATATTTTATTCTACTTAATATATTATTCTAATATATTTAATATACTTAATATATCTCCATTTCACTTCCAAAATATACTATGCTATATTATATTAATTTATATAAGCTACTGTATACTCTATTTTATATATTAATATTTCCTAATATTTACAGCATATACTATAATAAATATTATACCATTTAATATATTACTCTATACTATATTTAATATATTCAATATATCTTCACTTAACTTCCAAAATAAAATATAATAAATTCGAAAATACTCAAAATGAAGAAATAACAATTAAATAATTATTGCTTACTAAAAAATTGATCTCTGTCTGTATATACCGTAAATTTTAAATAATTGGTAAAAAATAGAAATCTTTTAATAATTAATTAAACAGCTCTATTACATTTCACCGCCAAACTTCAAGAATTATCTGAACTAACATGAATAACAAGTATAACAAAAGCAAACCTGTTTCGTAGCAAATTTCACTCCATGCAAGCTGATAAGATGCCTTTGATAGCAAATCCTTCTACTTAATAAATTAACTCAGACTTACGATGCTTTTCGGTGCATCTTTCAATTAGCAACGTCACCGAAAGTTTCGCGAACGACTAACAGTCGTCTTAAGGAACCGCGACGTTACAGAGGTAGTGTTTCGCAAGAAGCCACCTTGATTCTGCTTAGGATACGAAGTTTAGATGGCTGTTGCAGGAAACAGCGTTGCATACTGTAGATAGTACGTTCTCTTTGCAACTTTCTGTTTCTTGGTGGAAAAGAATTTATTTGGAAGGATGTACTACAGTGTGTGCACATTGTTGCATTCATGATATAGTTGCAAAGTTTAGGAAAAAATATATTTTGAATATTGCATTGATGGTAGAGTTGTAATATGATGTTGATTGTATGGTCACAATGTTGCATCGTCAAATATATTTATAATGTTGTATTGATAATATATATATATTAACTTTGCTATAAAACTTTGTGCTTAAACTTTGCCATACAACTTTGCTCTCAAACTTTGCTATACAACTTTGCTCTGAAACTTTGCTATACAACTTTGCTCTCAAACTTTGCTCTCAAACTTTGCTCTCAAACTTTGCTATAAAACGTTGCTCTGAAACTTAGCTGTGCTATTAAATTCTGAAACTTTGCTATACAACTTTGCTATATGACTTAGTTCTGAAACTTTGCTATACAATTTTGCTCTAAAATTTTATTCCGAAAGCTTGCTATACATCTTTTTTCTGCAACATTATTCTACCTCCATTATTGTGCAACAATATTCTTCAACCTTGCCCTGCAACATTGTTCCACCTAGTAAAAGAAAAGTAGTTACAAAGAATCCCATAAAGCTAAATTAAATTATCAAAAATCTTCTTTAAAACCAAGATTGCCCATTCACCTCTTCCCGAATTTCGTAAGTATATAAATTGAACTTGATCTCAGGCCTATTCTCCATTCAAGGTGCACGTTTAATCCGCGGACAGACGGCCGGACAAATGATATAATGCGCATGCATATTCATGAAAACCTGACGCCGGAGACCACGGAGCTCGTTTACCCGATTGTTTGGCGACACCGTCGCCGCCTGGCAGCGCCGAGCTGCGAAAATCTCATTATTTCCGTGCACATGACGGAGCAAATCGCACGGATACTATACTATAGAGCCCGGAGAATAACTATGGCGGGAAGCTGTCCTTAACAGGCTTTCAAATAGCCAGACAGAAATTAGGGGAATTTGCCTAAACGCGACGATTTGCACGCTCGAATTATCTTCGAAATGAATTTCGAGCGTCTTTAACTGTAATGTTAATCTTTCCTGTCGTTGTTTAAGGTAAAAGTAATTGTTTATTTTATGGTATTAGATATCTTTTCTTTTGATCTTGGTGAACAGAAGGGTACTAAATTGTTTTGTTAATTCTTTAGGGATGTTAAAAAATTGTTTCGGTCCTTTCATCGATTTTTTAATAATTTCCATGCTAATTAAATTTTGTTAATTTTTAATGTGATAATTTAATTATCGTTGCGTTATTTAAGGACGTTGTTATGGTATTTTCAACCTTTTGGCGTTGTTAAAGTATTTATATTATATTAAATATTACTGAATATTGGGCAATATTTATTTTATTTTTATATTAAATCTAATTGATTATTCGTTTATTTTTATTGAAGATACGTATATTAATAACAACAATTATTTATGTCAATGCTATGCTAACAAGGCTATACTAATATTTATAATATTAATATATATATATAATATAATAAGTTATACTAATATTTATATATATCCGACGCTATATATTAAAATTATTTTTCTGAAGCACAAACTGTACTTGCTCGTCGCGAGGGCACAAAATCGGCAAGTTTAATCAGTAGCTGCGCCGTGGAAAAAAGTCCACAGACGTCGGAAATCTTAATTAAGAAAATTGATCGAACCCGTTGTCAGATTCCATCGCCGAGGCATGGAAATCTTTTCCACGCGGCAAAACTTTTCCTATTACAACCACTGTCGGCTTCTCGACGTTTCGTCTCCGCGGCGAGATGCTTTTTTTTACGCCGCTGTCGACCGAAAATCGAACTATTAAACCTGGAGCAATCGTGTGTACACGATGGGAGCCTACCACCATCACCACCATCACCAACCAGCGAACGAAAATTGAAATGTCAAATATAGAACATCGAGCTCATTTTTCTGCTGATTTTACATGACTTTTTCGCTGGTCAATGGATCCAATATTGTTTAAATAACGAGTAGAAATAAGTAAAATATGGTATTATAAATATATTTGATATCAATATTGTTGATAGTGTCGATAATGTATAAACAATAAGTATGAATAAATGAAGAAGGATATTATAGTAAAATAGTGTCAATATTGAGTAAATAATTAGAGAAAATAAGCGAAGGGGAAAATATAGTGAAATAGTATTAATATTGTACCAATAACCGGTACTAATAATTAAAAAATATATATATAATTACCTCAATAGTAATTAGATCTCAATATTATATTAATAATAGGTATATAAATAAAGGATATCATTATATTAAAATAGCATCAATATTCTACAAAGAACAAGCGTCAATACATAAAAA
The DNA here is from genome assembly GCF_028453695.1 of Augochlora pura. Classification (NCBI taxonomy): domain Eukaryota; kingdom Metazoa; phylum Arthropoda; class Insecta; order Hymenoptera; family Halictidae; genus Augochlora; species Augochlora pura. The sequence continues at coordinate 16,247,077 of NC_135782.1, forward strand.
ATATTATATTTAAGTGGATGTAAAAGTAAAGTGGAAATATTGTGTTACAGTGCCGAAAGGGTTAAATATCGTTCACCGTTTTAGGGATTCGTTTTCGTGACGTCGCGCATATTGGGGCCGCGATGCAAATTACGCAATATCGCGGGACACCGACGGCGAAACGGGAAAGTTTAAATGGGAACGCTGATGTTTTATTTATCCGCGTTGACGACAGCCGTGGGAGAATGTTCTTTCGGATGCATTGAGAGAAAGAAAAAGAGTGGAAAAATAGAAAATCGTGAAAAGAACCCGTCGTGGTTCATCGAATTCAAATGCTCGTAAATGAGTCGGAAAATTTTTTTACGGCATTTAGACCAGCGCGGATTCGAGGAGCGTAGCTTCCTCTTTGAAATGAATGCCGGCTGATCGTTGTGCGATTTTTTTTGGCGGAGTTATGGCAGTTTGAACGCCGACAGGTTTTCGAGGGTTGGAAAAGTGGAGAGAAGATTTTACGTGGAAAGTATTGTCGGTGATATAATTGTTGGTAGTTTAAATATTGATGATGTTAGTGGCTCAATATTGTGGATATATTGGTAGTGATATATTGTCAGTATATAGGAGCTATGCGATATTGTAATTATATAGCAGGAATGCAATATTGTTGATATATATTAGCAGGAAAATGTTGTGGATATAGTTTGTGAATATTGATGATATGATGTTGTGAATAATTATTGACATGTTACTTTGCTCTGAGACAATATGTATATATGAACAAAGTTGCAGTGACAGTATATATATTGATAATGCAACATTGTAAATATGTGTTAAACGATGCAAGGTTGTTCATATGTATTGACAATGCAACGTTGTTAAATCATATTGACAATACGATATAGTGAACACATGTTGATAATGCAACTTTGTATATACATTTTGCAATGCAACATTGTGGATATATATATTAAACAAAGCTACATTGTGAATATATTTGACGATGCAACGCTATTCATATATATATATTGTTGGAGTGTGCACCGAAATGCACAATACATACTCATCAGGAAATGTGCCGTCTTGACCTGACGTTTATTGCACCACCATTCCTATTTAACCAAGGGCCTACAAAGGAATGGGTCAGTCGCTTCAGGACAGCCTATCGAGACAGTAACACCAGAAGTTTAACAGTTCTCTAATATTCATTGTTTTAATATAGTCATAAAGTTTAATATTGTGTTATGTTCAAATTGCAATAAATTACATTGATATACGTTGATTTCATTGACGCGTGGAGTTGGAGTAAATTATTTAAAACATAAGACACAACTTCATCTCCCAACCTCGTCATCCCAACATATATATATATATATGTATGATGACGATATATATACTGTCACTGCAACTTTGTTCATATATACATATTGTCTCAGAGCAAAGTAACACGGAGAGGTTTAAGAACAAAGTTTTATAGCAATATTTGAGATCAAAATTCTATAGCAAAGTTTCAGAACCAAGTAACACAGCAATGTTAGAGCAAAGTTGTATAGGAAAGTTTGAGAGCACGGTTGTACAGCAAAGTTTCAGAACAAAGTTTTAAAGCAATGTTTCAGAACAAAGTATTATAGCAAAGTTGCAGAACAATGTGTTATAGCAAAGTTTCAGAACTAAGCTGATCTATAATGTTACAAAACAATGTTGAATATTAACATTGCAAAGCCAATATAATCTAAACATAATTTTGCACTACAACATTGTAACGATTCATCTTGGTCTGAAATAAATTAACGATTCAGAGTAAATTAACAAAATAAAATAACAGAATAAATCAACAGAATAAATATACCAGAATAAATTAACAAAATAAATTACCAGAATAAATGAACAAAAGTAACAAAATAAAAATGTCAGAAAAAAAACATTCTATTACTGCATTACAATGTCCGCATTGTTTCCTTTGTCACGTTTCCCCCACCATTCGGTCTCGCTTTCGATATTGTGCAAGTAAGAAGGTGAAAAAATGTCGGTGCCGATTAAATGCCGGCGCACAAAAGTAGGACCAAGTTCCTGGATGGCTCGGTTTTTTCGACAATAAACAATGGTTTAACGATAACGATAACGAACGGTGAACACGCGTCCGTACGGCCTCGACCGGTCTTCATCGTTGATAAGAGACTGCGTTGCAACACAAAGTGTTACGTTTTCCGTCACACCTTTCGCACGCACCATATCTGCGACGAAGTTGGGCGGTAAGGCGGCGCAAGCATGAGTTTACGATTAGTATAAAATGTAGTAAATAAGTATATATAAGTATAAGATCTACCTAGATAGTCTCGAACTAATTAACGTCGCGATATGATAAGTTTTTATGCAATTATTGCTTATATATAGTGAATGTAAAGATTACAATGGAAAATCGACGAATTAAACATTCTTATAATAAAATGTCGTAGTGAGCGTGACGTGTACAATGTAGTCTAAATATTATTGCAACATTGTTGTACAAGGTTAAAATAAATATTATTGCAACATTGTTGTACAAGGTTAAACTAAATATTCTGATAGAAATTTGTTAATTAAAAATTTCACAAAATGTGTTTACAAATTGGTTTATTAATTGGGTGTACCTTCCACTATCTACTTTCAGTATAATGCAGCAATGTTGAATCTAGTATATAATATACTAGTATATAATATTAGTATTAATATATAAAATTCTAGAATATAGTAGTATTTAATTTCTATTATCTAATATAATAATAGTCCTGATATAACCTGGACGATTAGAAGTTTCACACTAAAAATAGTTTATTAATCACATATACCTTACACTAACTACGCTAAGTGTAACAACAATATTAAACTTATTTCAAAATCAGCAAATTAAAACATCACTTTTAAAATTAAAATAGCCCTTCTGGTTCGCCTATAACAATCTCAATAATTTCACAACAACAAAATTGCCCAATCGGTCTATCCACAATATTAAATGGCAGCAACAAATGTCTGCTATAAATAGAAAAAAATCAGTGCGCAAGCATAAATTATTGACGATAGTGTTGATGAGGAATCAATGGAACGTCGAGGAAGTTGTAGTCACCTATCAATGAGTCATTGGTAAATATCTGTGGTGGAAGCGGCGACGATGACGTAACGAGCAATTCAACCTGGGAATTATATAAGCAAGCGCGTTAGACACGGCGTGGAAGGCGTGGTTGATGTACCGTTGCTATAAAGATCAGTCTTTCGTATCTTTATGAATCGTGATGCAGTGGATTTCTTTTACTACGGTCTCGTTGAAACAGCATTGCAAACTGTTTCCAGCGAATTATTAATATTAGCGAGCATTAATGCTGGTGTTGCTAATATTAGTATTTTTAATATTATAATTACGAGTATTGATAATTTTAATATTAATAGATATTAATATTGATAATTATTAGTATTAAACATTATAATATTAATAATTATTAGTGCTAATCGTTCTAATATTAATAAGTATTAATATCAATCATTATAATATTAGTAACTACACATATCAATAATTCTAATATTAATAACTATAAATACCAATAGCTGCAGTATTAATAACTAGAAATATCAATCACTATGATATCGATAACTACAAATATCAATCACTATAATATTAATAACTACAAATTCCAATCACTATAGTATTAACAATTACAACTATCAATCACTACAGTATTAATAGCTACAAATATTAATAACTATAATATTGATAACTACAAATATCAATTACTATAATATTAACAACTACAAATATTAATCACTATAATATTAACAATTACAACTATCGATCACTACAGTATTAATAACTACAAATATCAATCACTATAATATTGATAACTACAATTATCAATAATTCAAACACCAACAACTATTACTTACAATTAACCATTCTAATATTATTAACTACTATTAATAACTATAACGATATAACTCTAATATTACTAAATATTAATATCAATAATTATTAATATTAACAAGTGAGTGAACTGAAATTAAAAGCCAGGAATCACACCTAATATAATACAATATAATGGATCACTAGCATTTACAATATCTTCGCGATCTACATCGATCCCATAATTATGCAAAATTGTCTATTGCAACAATTCAAGAATTTCCAAGAATACTTTGTACAGTCCGGCTTAGAAATCCGCAATTTGGCTCCGCATTATTTATGCATCCGTAACTCGCGTGAATCACGAGGTGGAGAGCATTTGCATAAATTTTATGCAGTTACCGAAGTACTGCACACGTGACCAGAAAACGCTGCGTTGCCGCGCAAGGGAAATAAATTCACGCAAAGGTAATAATAAATATAGTGAAAGATTAATTTATTGCTAGAATGATGGATTTTTATTTTTATTTATTATAATTTCGTTGTTATCGATCCACGAGACTTTGCAAGGTGCTTGAAATTTATCTAAATCTTTTTTCGATACACTTTCTAGTTTAAGAGTTGCGAGCTCGTTAATCAAAGGGCGGGCCTCGGCTTGAAAGGGTTGCTCGAGAACATTAACCCTTCTTTGCATGATTTTTCCTATTTTTTTTAAATAAATCAGGTTGATGTAATTAATGCTCTAGATTAAAGGAAAAATATTTAAAAAAATCCTAGTATAAATAAGAATTTGAATTATTTAAAAAACAGTATGATGGAAATTTACATCATTATGCATTGTTACATATATAGCTCAGTACTAAATAAATCAAAAGATATTGTTTACTTATTCTCCTTTTTTCTAAATGATAATTTAAAAAACAATTATTATTTTTATTCAAGCACAAATTAACTCCACATTTATTACACGAAATTGTGGAATAACCTTTACATTTGGGAAATTTACACCGAAGTGACCCACCTACGTTCTAGGCTTGTTAATTGACAGTGACGTTTGCTATTTTTTGACAACTGCGTTTTGTTGTACGCAATAGTCATTTATAAAGTTGCCAGCAACAACAAATTTAAAGTTTACAGTTTTTGAGTACCTTTTTTTCTTCACTAAATGTTATGATTGAAATTTCCATCATCATGCAAAGAAGGGTTAAAGCAGCGTTTCCCAATCAAACGCTGGAAAATTCTCGGCTCGATTAATGAGGTTAATAACAAAAAAAGACGAGACAGCTCTTTTCAGAATATTTAATAAAAATAGCGGTGCGCTTTTGGATCGATTATAAATTTTTATTTATATTATTGCTATTTATTTTTATCAGTTTAATAATAAATTGTATAAATAGACTGTTTGATGAATAAATAATGCCTCAGGTTTGCTCGGTTGTTATTTGTTTAATAATATTTTACTAGGAATTATTTTTCAATAATTTTGAGAAGTGATATAATTAAAATTGAATTAATTCGTCTGCAATCTTTTGAAGAATTTCTTCAGTAAAATGTGTTTTAAAATTCTTCAATAATTCTCATTTATTTTAAGTTCTCAAATAATTCTTAAATTCTCAAACAATGAATTATTTTCGTTTAATTCTTAATAAATTGTCGACAGATTATTTTTACCAATTCTCAAGATATTGTTAATTATAATAGATATCTTGATTTCAATGCTACATAAACAGAATAATTATTAATAATTCTAAAATCAACAAACGCAAATTCTTAAAAAATTGTTAATAAATTATTTTAACCAATTCTCAAGATATTGTAAATTATCATAGATCTCTCGATTTTTAATACCATATAAACAATTTTATATATAAACATTTTTTAATTATAATTAATTAATAATAATCCACCAACGCAAAATTAAAAACACAATCTCGGCGATAATTGCAAAAGCGAGCGCGTCAATGAAATTCGTCCGTGTAATTGGCGGCAATTAGCGGGCACCGTTTGGAAACGATCGCACGGTAAAGTTCACTGCGTCGAAATCGAGCGCGCGCGAGCGGTTATATTGAGTTACGAAGTCGCGAATTCCCGCGTTTTGCGGAACTTCGCCGCGATGCGGAATTAAAGGAGGGCCCGGAACAATAGCAGTAAATTAATATCCGGGGGAATGTTATCAGAAATGCGCGTACGCGGTACGCTCTCGACTTCGTTTCGCGCATAACTTTTCGGAACGATATATTTGTCGCGGGGAATGCGGCAATATCGCGGAAACGCGGCGCGCGGAATAAACGCGGCCCGCGGATTGATCGACGCTGCCGAATTAATTCGCCGTAAATTCGACGATAAATCCGGGACTAATTTCGACTGCGAACAATAATTGAATAAATCGAATAAATCCGGGACTAGTTTCAACTGCGAACAATAATTGAATAAATCGAATCAATCGAATAAATTAAATAAATCGAATTTATTTGTTCGTTCATAAAATAGACGATGATTTTCCAAATGATGAGATCGCATAGTAAATGTCGTTCGCGTGAACCTACGTGGAACAGCCTAATTTACATAGTCATCTGTAATCCATGGTGCAAGCACAAGGCTGTCCGCTAAATTTCGAATTAATACTTTCGCCGTGGCGCCGATGGAGATTGCTTCTGGCAAATTGTGCGATCGATAGATCCTTCCTGCATATTTTCATTTTTATACAGGGTTTTAAGGAAGTATCGTTTATGTAAATGAATGTTTATGGTAATTTTTTGGTTAGTATAATTATTTTTGGTTATATTAAATTGTTGTAGTAATGTGTTGTTGGAGGTATGTGATATAATGTATTCTGTTCAACTTTGTTGAAAGCTTGCACTATATCGCATTGTACAGTCATATTAAAACTATACTGGAATATATACTATTTTACAATAATATTAAAAATATATCCTATTATGCGATAATATTAAAAATATATCCTATAATGTACGGCACTATACAACAATATTAATATTATATACATGAATATATCATATTGTACAATAATATTAAAAATATATTCTATAATGTACTGTATTATACAGTAATATTGAAATTGTGTACTGGAATATATCTTACTGTAGAATAATATTAAAATTGTATCCTGGAATATATCCTATTGCACAATAATATTATAAATATATACCATACTGCACCGTGTTAAGTAATAATATTAATATCATATATTACAATATATCTCATAATATAGTAATATTAAAATTATATACTATAATATATTTTATCGTCGAATAATATCGAAATTATATCATATGATATATTAACATTAGAATTACATAGTATAACATACAATATCATGCATTAATATGAAAATTATATACTACAATATATCGTATCATACAATAATATTAAAAATATATGCTATAATATACCGTATTATATAGTAATATTAAAATTGTATGCTACGATATATCCTACTATAGAACAATGTTAAAAATATATACTAGGATGTATTATATTATAGAATAATATTAAAATTTTAGTCTTTGATATATCTTGCTGCACATATATTTTAAATTTGATGCTATAATATATCATATCATATGATTAAATTCATATTCAATCATATTATATTCAATTATATTAAAATTAAATAGTGTAGCTTATAATATCATTCATTGATGTGAAAATTATATATTACAATATGTCCTATCATATAATAATATCAAAATTATGTATTATTATGTACCGTATTATACAAAAATGTTAAAATTGTTTGCTATAATACATATATCTTATTGCAGAATAATATTAAAAATATATACTAGGATATATTTTGCTATAAAATAATATTAAAAATAAATACTAAGATATATTTTGCTATAAAATAATATTAAAAATAAATACTAAGATATATTTTGCTATAAAATAATATTAAAAATAAATACTATAAGATATAGTACTCTATTTACTGTCAAAATGATATAGTATACTACGTCATATAGTACAATAAATTAGATCTCAGTCAGCTCTAAATTATATCTCAATTAAACCCACCCTTCTCCCAAATATTTCCCAAATAAATTCAACCTAAAATATTCATCAAATTAAAACCTTTTTAAAAGAAACTCTATACCTTTTTCCCACAAATTTGTTATATTCCCACGATCAACAAGCGTCCCGTAATCACATCCTTCCGATTTCAGACACACGATACGGTATCATTAACAAATCGTCGCGTGCGCCATTTCCCTCGCGCGATGCTCCCTAGTCAGGCCACCGCGCACGCCTGGTCTTGAGCTACTTCAAAGTTAATTTCGCGTCCTCGCAAACGGATGACGTTCGACGAAGTCGAAGGATGATCGAGGATGTTGCCGGGCATGTATGCATGGTATATACGTAGAAAAGACCGCCGCTCGCGTTTGTTTTTTTCCCATAGAGTAGAATAGAGCCGCGCGAGCATAGGCGTGTCGTCGTCGCAGAGCGCGTAACAGACCGGCGACCGATCCGCGTCCGAACGGCCTTGTCAACATTGTTGTCTCCCGCACGAGCAACACCCGCGTGTTTAAACAAAACGGGGAGAACCTGGGAAACACCTGGGAGGGGTGATACTCTAAGTACCTGTATATAGGGACTATTCGAGCCGTGCACGGCGAGCAGATCGTTGTGACGCGGTTTCGAGGTGATCTCGACGCTGACGACCAGAATAATGGAGCCAATACCGCTGGTATGTACCACCATAAGTTATGAAGCATTTTATCGTAAATTATTGTTGGTGTGATTTTTGTAAAAATTGGAATTTTAAAGGCAGAAATAATTCTCGACTGTTTGAAATAATTCTGGGCTATTTTAAATAATTCTGGATGGTTTGAAATAATTCTGGTCAATTTAAAATAATTTTGAACAATGATTAATATTGTTTAAAAATATAATAGTTAATAGTTAACTAAAGGCAATTTTCGTATTTTACAATATTTACTATGATTTTTAACATTGTATCATACCTTTTGCTAAATTTATATTAACCACTTTTGTTTAACAATTCTTAAGAAATTTAATTAACTAAAATTGACCAAAGCATTTTCACGAAATATTGCACATTAATTAAATAATTTAGCACACGATTCTCACAATTTTGCATCTGTTTAAATAAACAATACTTTAGGAAACTATATCACTAATAAATATTATCACTGACAAATATTACCACTAAATAATTTTTCTAATTTTACTATATCTTTGTTGAACTATTAACTCATGTACAGTCTATATTGAAAGCTATTTTGTTAAGGATTTTCGAGGCGCCGGTTTTCGTTTTGCGGTCAAAAATATTCAAATTCGTCGCTTCGTTGGTAGACAATGACAAAAAAATACCGTGGTCTTTTTATTCCGTGTAAAAAATAAAAACATTGGGATCTTCAAAGGAGAGAACGCAGCCGCAACGGTGCACACACAGTGTTTCGCTCTTTGTCAAATCTCGGTACATACACTGGTTCGGGGCAGAGGCCGAATTTATACAGGGGATGCGTCGCCGGGTGTAAATACAGTGCAAAGAGCCTCTGATATTGTTAGCCGGACGTTTGTCTTTCCTAATATCCTATTAAAAAAACGTTCTGCTGTCGAGAAATTCCTTTCAAGTTCTGTTTTATTCGGGGGAAATGTTAGGCTATTTTTTTCTATTTTTGTAGTGCTATTTCTGTTCCTATTTGCATATTTCTGGATTTCTATATTTTTATTTCTGTCCCTATTTCTATATTTCTGGATTTCTATATTTAATATATTTCTATATTTTCCATATTTTCTATATTTCTATATTTCTATATTTCTATATTTCTATATTTCTATATTTCTATATTTCTATATTACTATATTGCTATATTGCTATATTGTTTTATTGCTATATTCCTGTAATTCTATATTTCTATATTGCTATATTTCTGTAATTCTATATTTTTATATTTCTTTATTTCTATATTTAATATATATCTTTATTTTCTATATTTCTATATTTTTTATATTGCTATATTTTCTATATTTTCTATATTGCTGTATAGCTATATTTCTATATTTCATATAAGTCTATATATTTCTATTTTTATTAGCATGCCTCTTTATTTCTTTATTGCTATATTTTTTATATTCCTATTTTTAATGTATACATCCCTTATTCTTATACTGTTATTTATATCTATATATTTCATATACTTACCTAGTTTTCTATTTCCATTTCTATATTTTCCTATTGCTCTATTTCATATATTTCTATATAGCTACACTTTTATTCATATTTTTCTATTCCATATATTTCCACATATTTCTATATTTATCCACATACCTATATTCCTACACATACCCTGCAGTAAAATTAAATCCTCTCCGCCACATTTACATTCGCACCAGTCCCTCGCAATCTTTACAGTCATCTTTCCAAATAAAAATTCAATTCTTAATCGCAACGTTAAATAAATCCTCGCGTCGTATACCTTTCGGAAAGGGTTGAATTTTTCGTTCCGAACTACCGGCGAAGCGCGTAGTGGGGGTAGTCGTAGTGGAGTAGGTCGTGAATGGTAAGCTTTTTCATTTGTACACACGGACACCGGGGGGATGCCGAAGAGTCGTTCTTTCGGTGAGAAATTTTGACAGGCTGGAATGGAGCGTGCGCGCGGATACAGTGCTCCGTTAAAGGGGTGCGAGCAACGCTGCGTTTCATTCTGGGCATGGCAAATCCGGTGGCAATGGCGGAGACAAAACAAAAACACAAAAAACACGAACACAGAAGCGAAAGAGGAGCAATTAGCGGACGGCGCGAAATGGAACAACGCCTGTTAGAACGACGGTTTTATTTCTGCGGTCGAGAACAGATTCCTTTTGTTCGATGCCATCTTCTTCGCTGTCAAACTCGTTGTCCATTTGGTTCTATGGTGCTCGTTGACATTTTTATGGGACTCTTTTCTTATTCAATTTCAATTATTTTTACTCAGTTTGATTTATTTTTATTCAATATAATTAGCTTTCACTCAATTTAATATACTTTTATTCAATTTAATTTACTTTTACTCAATTTAATATGCCTTTATCCCCTTCAATTTAATATAATTTAATTTAATTTAATTCACTGATGCACACGAGCAGGCCTAAAATTTTTAAAATAACAAAAATAGAAACTATAAAATCTCAGTATACCAAGATAGTTTAAAAATACTAACAAACCACACTAATCCATTATTGTCTCTCATTTCATCATTATTCCATCATATTTAATCCACTAAAAATTCTAAATTAAAAAAGAGAACAACTGCAATCCCATTTCTCTTTTATTTTACCCGAAGACTCTCGATCTAATTAATATTTGACAACGGCAAATTTTGCTTTGAACATCCACCTGATTTCACACAGAATTTTTCGCTTAATTTACCGTAACGACGTTTGCTTTAATTTGTTATTACAAAGACGCGGCGTTTTCACAGCCGGCGATAAAAACTTCCATCTCGCGTCGTCCACTTACGCAGGTGGCCTGCGCCGGTGTACATAACCTCGAAAGATACAGTGCCGTTTCCGATTCTTGGGAACACATTGTTCTTTGCCAATATTTGCAATTAAGGGAAGTGAAAGTGAGGGGACATCTCGCGGTCTTTCTTCGTTTGCGTTGGATGAGACTCGGTACATTTCGGTACGAAATATTCACAACTCTCGCGGGATGGTCATAAAGATTGGTGGAGACGTGTGCCTTGAAAGCCATGGACGCGAGAGTTTTCCAAGATTTCCATGTTTGTGTATATTTTATGTCTATCGCGACGCGACTTTCGTTTCGGTTCATACTTAAAATAATATAAACATAAGGTTACACTTGTGTATAAGTACACTTATTGATTACGTTAAACATATATTTTTTATTATTATAAATAATTTATTGTAATAAATTATATATGTTTAATTTATTATTATAATTATTAACCCAAATATTGGTGACGTTAATTTCTGACTAATCTTGGAAAATTCATTTTTCTTGTAATTTATATGAAAAAATTGAGAGTGGCCTAATGCCACCCCCTATGATAAGTATTAACTTTCTAGTTTCGCTTTAATTAATTAAATTACTTTAACCATTTGGGGATTTTAGTGGTTAATTATTCGGCGATGAACGTATTAATAAAACAGAATTTATTAGAATTTACAGGTCGAGGAAACGAAATTAAATATAATATAATTTCTCGTAAAAGAAAATATCGAGAGTTGCTTTTTTTATTTTTTCTCTAGCATTGTTGCACTGTTCTCAAGAATCTAAAAAATATTGGCAACGCTGCTTTTGATAATATCCCTCGGAAAAAATTAAAATAACAACAGCAACGCTTCTCATTTTCAAGAAATCTGAAATTTCGCAATTTTTACTTTTATTCTTCAATTTTTTCTAACCACAAATTGCAATTAAAAAATCTAAAAAAAATTTTCCACGATACAGCTGTGAGTTACAAAAGCTACTATATTTTTTTTCAAAATTGTCATAAACCATATGCATTAAATAAATTATATTACATCGATCAATTTTTCATTCATATATCGCATCCCTCGCAGCCACGTGCTTTTATAAATTACAAAATCACTATAACCAAACAGTATTATTGACAGACAGAGAAGCCTGATTAATTTAACAATTGAACGTACCCCGTTTAATTAATCGAATCTCGAACGGCGTTTCGCTACAGGATCGATTCTAACCAGACCGAATACATACCCGGCGCACTCTGTTCCAGATATTCTCCTTCGCCTGTCTGTTCGCACTCGGCAGCGGTGCCATAACAGCGCCGGAGTCGAAGCTTGTTACCAAACTGGCGCCGATAAACAGCGCACCGTACGAAGACAGTACCAAAGATTTGACAGCGGCCGCCAGCGACCGAAGTAAGCGATTCGAAACAGAATTTTATTCGACCCGGACGAAATTTCCCGCTGCGACGTTCCTCCGTTCGCGTTCTCATTTTCACGTGAATTTATAACGCTGGACGCTCGTGTCACGTGACTTTGTTATGCGAGAAATTGCGTCGCGTGACTCTTCTTAATCAAATTTCTTCACGTGCTTCGTTTCCATAAATTGTTTTGAAATTTGTCACATGATCTTCCCCCACGCGAATCTATCCACGTGACCTTCCATCAGGTGACCTTCTCCACGAATAAAATTGTGTCACCGTGTCACGTGGCTTTGCTAACCTAAAACTCTCTACCGTTTCTTCGTCTCGCGAGCTTTTCAATCTGAAAAAGTCACTTTTCACCTGACCTTCCATCATTATCCTCTTTACCATACAATTTTGTCAGAGCACTATTCGTTGTCACGTGCTTCGCGTCGGATTTGTTTGTCAGACAGAAATCGAGACGCGAAGCAGACTGATTTCCACCGGCATAAAAGATCCGAGATTTCCGTCGCGCATTCTCACCGTTCCACCTCTCCCCCTCGAAACCACCAGTCGAGATTGCGTTCGATCCTCGTAAACAGCTCGGCGTATTTCACAAGCAGATTTACTGCTTCATCATCTCGCAGAGCATCGTCGCGTTCACGCCGCTATCACGCCCATTTGTCATCTACGTCTTTCTTTTCTATTTTTCTCCTTTCTTCTTGTTTATCAAACCGCCTCGAACTCTTGCCATCGATCAAGCATCCTGTTGCCCGTGCCGAAGAAGCTTTCGCAGTTTTATAATGAATCGGGCGGTTGCCACTTCGTCGGCTAATATTTGAAAGAAATATTCAAGCTGTTCGCATTATTGTTCGATAAGGTTATGTCAGGGTTTGATAAAAGTTATATCAAGGTTTGATAAAAGTTATGTCCAGGTTTGCAAAAGTTATGTCAAGTTTTGCCAAATATTATGTCGATCAAGATTTGCCAAAGGTTATGTTAATCAACTTTCGCCAAAAGTTATGTCAACTTTTGGCGATTTGTTTTCTTGGCAAATTAAACTATTTATATATGGCAGCTGGTTTGATGGCTTGCCCGTGAGGACACCAATTACTCAGCGCAGAACAGACACAGACCGCAGGGCACGCCCCTCTCCCCACTACTGAGACTGGCGAGGGAAACCACGCCCCCTTTCTTTGCTCTTAGTAATACTTTCTATCAATGACGTCACGTTATATGGATAATGTATTTGGGATAAGGATGATTAAATGAAGCAAAGAATAGTGCAATTTTTAGGACATTATATTTGTTATAATGTTAATATGTATTAACAGAGATATTTGTGAATATTTATAGTTAGAAGTGTTGGGATTTATTCAGTGGATAGTTGAAGAATGTAGGTAGTAAGACACACGTAACACAACAATATATTTAATAGAGTAACTAGGATGCCGATGGATTGAAATACACACTTTTGTATAACTAACTTAACGCACGGGGGACGACAGAAAGCAGGGCGCGCTCTGGTGAAACCCCCATATATATACTCTCCTGAACCGGAAGCGGGACGATTCAGTAACTTCCTATGCAACACTTTGAATATAGAAAACTACATTTTCCAATAAGAAGAGTTAATATGTGTATTTTTTAGATATTTATGGATATTTATAGCTGGAATTAATAATGTATATTAATAGATATTTGTATATATTTGAGGACAGAAATATTAATATATATTAATAGGTATATATGAATATTTATAGCTAGAATTACTAATATATAGTACGATATATTTGTGAATTTTTATAGTTCGAATATTAATATATATTAATAGATATTTATGAATATTTGAAACTAAAGATGTTACTACATATTAATAGATATTTTTGAATATTTGAAGTTATAAATATTAATATATATTGAAATTGATATTTATGAATATTTAGGAGGATAAATATTATTATGTATTATAATAGAGATTTCTGAAAATTCATAACCACATATATATAATATTTCCCAACATTTCTGACTAAAAATATCCACAACTATCTCTAAACATTCACAACTAAAAATATCAAAAAATATTATTAACTATTCACGATTAATAATATGAATTTGCCATAATATCTGCCAACCTATTATTACTATACATCATGCATAACAAAAGATAACACGATCCAAGAAATTGTCCACTATCCACTCTATAGTGCAACTATAAAGCTCTAAATAGTGCAACAATTCCGACGATAAACAATCCTACCTCTGATCACATGGAAAAATTATACTAGACTCTGTGAAAATTGGCTGAGATGAATCACCTATGGTAATAATGTTTTCCCGTTACGCGAGTCGTCAGACGTATGATCTAATGCGAAGCCAGAGCGATCCGAGTGCCTGCGTTGCACTAGAAAAGAAGCCGGCGGATGTTGAAGGACCTTCGATGCAGGTCTCGCCTATTAGCATGTTATTAGAACGAATGTCACTTTTTTTTTGTTCTCTTTCACGTTGGCTACGCGCCGTTTGAGACGACCGATCGTGGGAACGGCAGTGACACACTTATTTAATACGAGAACGTTGTTGGATAACGATTGATTGTTTATGCCCACGATGATAGTCGCGATTCCAGTCGCGCGTACAATGAATTCACGTGCCACAATTGCATCGAGCGATTATGACTAGCCTAATTGCGCTCGTCGACTGACAACGAAATTGCCGGAAGAATATCGGGATAATTTGTTAGGTTGTTAATTTATTAGGTTGTGGATTTTTTAGATTGGGCATTTATTAGTGGGTGAATATATTTATTTTTTTGTGAATTGATTAATTTGTCAATTTATTAGTTTGTGCATTTATTAGTTGATGAATTTATTAGCTTGTTAATTCATTAGTTTGTGAATTTATGAATCTCTCAATTTATGAGAGATTTATTTTCCTTAAAATTTTTCAAGTTTCAAATTTGTTAATTTCGTGCACCGTTGCCGATCGTTTCGCGTTCACGCCGTCGTAGCAATTGCCAAAGGAGGACGTAGACGTGTGAAAAAGCGTTCCATCGTTTCACCGGTATTTGCCAAGGTTCTGCTTCTTCACGGTTATCTCGCGACTGCCATAAAGCGCGCGCGAGAGAGAATTAACGAGGAACGAAGTTTCAGCGCGTCGAGAAAGCCCTTTCGAGGACTTCCTTTCGAATCCCTTGACCCTTGAGCGACGCTTTGCCATTCATACGATTTTAGAACACGGCTGAATTGTAGTCGAAAATTCCGCCGCACTTTCAATGTTCTATTTTTAGTCCGCGTGG
Organism: Augochlora pura; assembly: GCF_028453695.1. Lineage (NCBI taxonomy): Eukaryota > Metazoa > Arthropoda > Insecta > Hymenoptera > Halictidae > Augochlora > Augochlora pura. Next base: position 16,263,080 of record NC_135782.1, read on the forward strand.
AATAAAGGCACTGTCTTTCTATAGGATACAGTAAAATACCATGAACATTTATAGCCAGGACATAAGTGTTACTAGTTAATTTTCCATTATTTGACAATTTATTCCATTTGAATAAAATTGGAAAATTTTATTAAATTATATTACCGTTACTATATCGTTAAATTGTATTATTAAAAATTAATAAGAAATTAAAGATTAACATAAAAATTAGCAAGAACGGCAGAATTAAAAATACTACATATTAAAAGAAATTATTATATACAATAAAATAATAAATAATATAATAAAACAATATATTATAATATACAAATTAGCAATCAAATAAAATTCAACTTCCTCCGCGACTCCTTCATAAACAATTACAACTTCAACGTGATAATTAAAGTTACACATTTGCCCTCCAATTTATTAATTCAGACGACACACATTTCCCGGTATTTTCCCGCGCTTTTCCAGCCGGCGTTTCTCTCCCTCTTTTCTTTTCCGTCGCGCAACGCAAACGGAGGCAAGAAATGTAATTCACGGTTCGACAACGTTGATTACGATCGTGTTTAGACAGAGGCACACGTCACTTCCCTCTATGACAATAACAACAGCGAGAGTCGCGAAGGATGACCAATCATGGCGTCCTGCATATATGGAGCACTTGTTACACGCTCGAACTGCTCCGTGACCTTTGACAGTGCAGGCCGTGCGCGCACACGAGTTTTAAATATTCCGCCCCGGCAGACTACGGAATTTAAAATCGCTGAAGTTAGATTGTTCCCTAACTCCGGCCGACCGTGTCGCGAAGGCCTGGTAGCATTTCAAATGTTCCAAGTGCTCGGATAATGTTCCCAGTGGTAGGAGGAACTTCGTTGATCGCTTTGTACAGGTTGTACCAAAATGAGTGTCAAAAACTATAGGAAACGATTCCTTCGAACATTCGGAGAAACTTTTTCCTTTACGAAAATCTTCTATGTTGCACCGTTAACGAGTTATTCAAGAAAAACGATGACCAATTAGCTAGCGAGTTCAGCTGACGCCACGCCCTCCTCCTTGCTGCACTCGTTGCCTAATTGGTCCGTGTTTTTCGTGAATATCTCGTCAACGGAGCTTAGTAGAAGATTTTTGCAAAGGAAAAAGTTGCTTAGAATTAACCAAAGAATCGTTTTAAGGACACCTTTAAATATTGCTAAAAATTGTTTAAACAGTTGGATAGAATTTTTATTATATCCTACACTGTTTTATAGAACTTGTATGAACTTTGGGTAACCTTATAGTGTTCTTATGAATTTTATACGACCTTATAAAATTCATATAAATTTCTAAAAATGTTATAAATAAATAAATTGAATGGCGGAACCATAATTTTGGCGAGGACAGTACCCGGTGCATTTTAAAGAGTATCGAATCGGGTAATCGGGCAGGTGAGTCCGCGAAATATATTGATTTTCTTAAAAGCTTCCTTGATTCCAGCGTTCCACATTAGTAAGGATTATGGGCAGCCCAGTTATGGCGGAAGCGTGCCGTACGGGTCCTATTACGGCTCGATTTATAGTCCCGGCGTGGGATACCGTGGCGCCGGATTGAATCCGGGATACCTGAACGTGGGATACAACAGGGGATACGGGCAGAACGGAATTGTCGGCGGCGGTCATCTCGGGTAAGGACTGCGGTGCAATTTAAGGCGGGACGGTTAGGACACGTCGTAAACATGTCCAATTTTGTCGTCGGTCTGAAATTCGCGTGACAGCGTCCAGGACTTAATGAGACACGGTGTAACGAGTCCTTGTTGATTCGTATCACCGATCTTCAACTTGACAGTAGCGAGTTTCCGCGAATTTACTCGAATATAGCGTGACACCGTCTGTGACATCATTGACGGAGTCACGTGACCATGGAGAGGTGCAATTATTTTGCCACTTGTACTCTCCGAACAGTACACTCACCAAATTCTCTATAACTTTCAAAATTTTTCAAAATTCACCAAATTCTTTATAATTATTGACTGGTATACAGGGTGTCCCAAAAGTCACTTGCAATGGGGAGAGTGAGGTTCCTGAAGTGTTTTCAAGCAACTTTGTCCTTTGCGCGAATGTTCTACGAGGCTTTGTTTACGAGTTATTAAAGAAAAACGTACAGCGCCACTCCCCCGATCATCTTCGCTCCGCCCTTGCTCTGTAATTGGTTTGCGTTTTATGCTAATAACTCGTCAACGAGGCCTCGGAGAGAATTTTTGTAAAGGAAAAAATTGTTTCAAATGACCCAAGGAAGCCTTCACTTCCCATAGAAATTGATTCTTGAAACACCATGTAATTGAACTAATTTTTATGCCAAATAATTGCTACGATATTGTAAAATAATTCTGTTGATTCGCAGGTACGGTTACTATGGGAATCTTGGATACAATCCCGGTTACGGTAGCGGCTACGTAGGCAGCGGTGGTTACGGTGGTTACGGAAGTGGATTGGGCTACGGTGGTTACGGCTCGTACAACACCGGAAATTATGGTTTAGGCTACGATGACGGATATAATGGATACGGGCGGGGCGGTTACGGACGCTACGACGGCTACGGCTATGGATCTGGTTACGGTGGCTATGGTGGATCGAATTACGGTTCCGCGTACGCCGCCAGGAGTAACTACGAGCCGTACAGCTACCAAGGCTACGGGAGTTATGGTTCACCGTCGGGATACAGGGGCTACTCTTAGCTCGCATCGCGAGATTGGGCATCGATTATCCGCCGTTGGAACATCGCTACGCCATTGCTGCGAATCGATCGAATAATTAGACTGTGGATTTACAACATAATATACCATATAAAATACAATTGTAATATATCAAAAATTTCGCGATATTTTGCGAAATGTTTTGAGGAGCAACGAACGCTGTTTTATAATTTTTAACATATTAATAATGTCTATGGTAATAACAATAGATATTGTTATAAATAAACGTTGCATTTGCTTAAAAATCCGTGGTAGAAATAATTTTGTTAGACATTATTTTTTAAATAAATTATTAGTTTATCGATCGTCTTGTTTTAGGTGTCTTTTGTTCAACCGATAATTAAATACAAAATTAATTGTTAATTTAAATAATGCAAGATACAAAGCATCGCGGACATCCGTGGACACTGATGACCCTGCGCATGCGTAATTTTTGTGTTTTTATTTTCTTTACAATCTTTGCAATTTTTAAAGTTTATTATACCTCGTAGAATATATTATTTATTGCTGAGAAGACGGAGGCGTTTCCTAAAAATTTGGTACTGAAGGGGGCCGATCTTTTCTATCAATAAAAAAGCACATTTATACTATCTTTTGAGCAACAGACAATACATATACACCGTCTACAGTAATAAATAATATCTAAACAATTTTCTGCGAGCTTAAATAAACCATAACAAATTTTATTATCCGTCCTTCATCATCTGGAACAATGGATCTAATTATTAATTAAAAAATACAGCAACTGGATTTTAAATAAAAAAAGATCGATAATGCATACGCTGCGATTAGTTTTATTTATTAAAAATGTTTGATGCTCGTAAAGGAACACTGCAATATTAATATGTACAATTATATATATATATATAATTTATAAAGAATTTGACGATCGCCGCGCCGTAATCGTAGATACACGTTTACATAGGCATTGTATCCGATGTATAAAATACAATAATAATTATAATAATTATAATAATAATAATAATCTGTTAAGATAAAAAGAGCGTATCGAGCACGCACAGACGTTCTGTGCGTGCTCAATGATTACCGCCAGGTGTGCCAATAAGTAATCCATTACATTCTCTCTTCCGCGCAGTGGTAACAGAATTTCCGCTCTCCTTATGGCAAGGAGACGAAACGTCGTTGCAGCGCGCTTTATTTCAAATAAATAAAATCAAACCGTGTCGGAAAGCGTAATGAATTATCTATCGTTATACCTGGTTCCTACGTGTTAATAGCACTTGGACGGCCAAATATCTAAACTTCAAGCGTACGAGGATGAGGACGGAATGCGCTCGTTTCACGCGGCGTTTCCATAGGTTAGAAACACGAGCGAAACGGTGTATCCTTGAAAATTAAATATCATATGATGACGATGAAACAATGGGAATAGCGTTAAAACTAAGAAAAAGAATCGCGGTGGATACCAAGTTTACCGTCTCCACGAAGTGATACGTTCCCTGTTAACTCTCTTAATTATTTTTAATTTTATACAGTCGGCCTGGTTGTTAGAATAAACTAAAAACTTATGCCGTTGAGAGGAGAGATTCCTCGGTTGATTTCAAGCAACTTTTTCCTTTACGAAAAATTTCTACCACTCTCCGTTCGCGAGTTATTAGAAGAATATCGAGGACCAATTGGTCCTCGATATTCTTCTAATTGCGGGCGGCACGTGACAGCTAGCGCGGCGCTGCGTTAGCCGCGTGGGCGGAGCGTCAGCCACGCTTGTTCCGAAATTGGTCAGCGTTTTTCTTTAATAACTCGAGAACGAAGCAGCGGAGACGATTTCTGTAAAGGAAAAAGTTGTTGCAAATCACCTAAGCAATTATCCTATGCAAAGATTTTTCTTAAACAATCTATAAATTATTTTCTCTCTAGAAATATTTCTAGTTAACAAGATAAGACATTAAATTTAATAAAAGATCCTCTGAAAATTACTATCAAGCTCCACCAGGCTGACTGTTAGGTAAAATAGACCTCGCTATACCAGGTGACCATAAAGTAAGGTCAAAGTTAAAGCAGGGAGCTTGATGAGTAGGGGGGCAGAGTTTGCGGCACCATAGTCGTCAGAAAGTTACTCTCTGGTATCGTGGCAATGGTCGAACAACGCTTGGACCACGGTGTTATCATCGTGGCCATCCGTCAGCTGTCCAGCAGCTGATGGACGGGCAACCGTGGGGGGCGTTTCCGTGTGGGCATGTCTCGTGATCATCGTTCAGGGGCATCTAGTTTTGTACACGGTAGACTTTCGTGGGACTGTCTGGGTATCGCGTCGCGTTACAATTGCACTCTTCGTTTCGCGTTCCGTGTTTTGGTGCGTCGCCTCTCGGTCCGGCTCCTAGCTGAAACATTCAGAAAGCCAAGATTCGCTTGACGCAACGCTTCGCGGAGGTTCTCGATGTTGCCAAGCTGGCTCAGGCTGAGAAGCTTGGTCTCGATCTTGCCGTTTTGCTGCGCGCTGCATGCGTTGCACGTATAGGGTACAGGCATCGCGGACGGGAACATGTCCTTCATGTTTTTCCCGTCCGTCTCGTCGCCGGGACAGTACGGCACGAACACCACGGGAATGAAGCCAAGCTGACCGACTACGGGGGGAGTGGACGTCGTGCTGGTGGTAGCTAGGGTGTCGTTCCCCGGCTCGACAAGGTAGCAAGGACAGGTTTGCGGGTCGGGCCCTATTGACTGTTCGTAGGGCTTTTTGCTGGCTGGGGGCTGTACCCCGATAGCGGCGAAGCCCGGGCCAGGCTCTAAAGACTCCGGCTCGGACAGTTCGTTTACCTGTTTGATCAGCGCGGCGTTACCGCCGTCCGTCGACGGATTTCTTACGTTCCCTTGGCCCCGCTGCTGCGCGTCGCTGTTGGTCTCCAGCTGGACGATCGGCTTGCCCAGGATCGGCTGGCTGACCTTGATCACCTGCTGAGAGAATTTTCGGTGGCCCCTGGAGCTCTGCTCGTATTGCTCCTCACCGGAATACTTGACGCTGCTGGAGGTCTTCACTTCATTGTAGCTAGCCCCAGAAGGTCCAGTCTTCGTCACCGAACCGCTGACATTCTCCTCATCTGTATACTTGCGAGACTCTTTGCGCTGCAGCAGAGAGTTTATGGCGTCCGCGTTCTGGTTCACCTGACCCTGCTGGTACTGCGACTGGTACCGGGTGTCCTTTGAACCGAAAGGACTGCTAACCTTCACAGGGTAATCGAACCCGGAGGTATCCACCTTCTTCTCGTAGCTTTCATCGTACGTCTCGCCTTTTCTGAACTCGGAATTGAACTGGGAGCTAACACGCAATCGGTCCACTTCTTTGCGACCAGAGGTGCCATCTCTTAGGCTGGACGGTGTTGTAGGCTCGTAGTATTTCACAGGGTGTTCAACTTTAATGGGTCCTTCGTAGTGTTCTTTGGACGTTGGTGATCCACCGGGGACGTAGTCTGGATCCCCAGGCCAGGGACCATCGGGACCAGGTGAACCCGTTGGCCAGGGGCCATCAGGACCATCAGGACCTACGCCACCTACTCCGCCGTCACCTCCGACTCCGCCGACGGGTCCCCCAGGACCTTCCGGGCCTCCTGGACCGCCGGGACCTTCCGGACCAGCTGGTCCTTCGGGCCAAGGGCCATTAGGACCATCAGGGCCGTCGCCGCCAACTGGACCTTGGTGATCTGGGGGATACTGAGGGAAATGGTCTTGTCCTGAAATTATTAGATAGATTTAAGAATGATTCATCACAGACATAGATATTACAATTTGCAATTCAAATATTAATAATTTAGATATTATGATTTGCCATTTAAAAATTATAATTCAGATTTTTAAGTACCTGGTGTTGACGTTCCAGGGTGACCAGGATATCCAGGATAGCCAGGACTGCCAGGCTTGCCAGGCTTACCTGGAGTTCCTGGTTTACCAGGCGTTCCTGGAGTTCCAGGTGTCCCTGGCGTTCCAGGATATCCAGGATGAGGTGGTATTCCTGGTGTGCCTGGTATTCCTGGAGTTCCAGGTGTTCCAGGTGTGCCAGGGTAGCCAGGATGAGGTGGTGTCCCAGGTGTTCCCGGGATACCAGGAGTTCCAGGTCTGCCTGGAGTTCCAGGATATCCAGGATGAGGTGGTGTGCCAGGTGTGCCAGGTGTGCCAGGTATGCCAGGTGTTCCAGGTCTGCCTGGAGTTCCAGGGGTGCCTGGATATCCAGGATGCTGAGGGGTGCCAGGTACTCCAGAGGTTCCTGGAGTTTCAGGTGTACCAGGGTATCCAGGGTGAGGTGGTGTCCCTGGTATACCAGGTGTACCAGGTCTACCAGGGATTCCCGGGGTACCAGGATATCCAGGATGTGGAAGTGTCCCTGGGGTACCTGGTATTCCTGGTGTTCCTGGTCTACCAGGTGTTCCAGGCGTTCCAGGATATCCAGGATGAGGTGGCGTTCCAGGAATACCTGGTGTCCCAGGCGTACCAGGTGTTCCAGGGTATCCAGGATGAGGTGGCGTTCCCGGAGTGCCTGGTATTCCAGGTGTTCCAGGTGCTCCAGGGTATCCAGGTTGAGGTGGTGTTCCGGGTTTACCCGGTATTCCGGGAGTTCCAGGTCTGCCAGGCGTTCCAGGTGTTCCAGGGTATCCAGGGTGCGGAGGGGTACCAGGTGTTCCCGGTGTTCCCGGTGAGCCAGGGGATCCTGGGGTGCCAGGATAGCCAGGATGAGGTGGGTAAGGTGGTGTTCCAGGAGTACCAGGTTCTCCAGGTGTACCAGGATAACCAGGATGTCCAGGCCTTCCTGGTATTCCAGGTGTTCCTGGTCTTCCTGGTGTACCGGGAGTCTCAGGGTATCCAGGATGGTGTGGTGACCCAGGTGGTACAGCAATTCCATTTGTTCCAGGCGCGTCAGGAGTTTCTGGGGTGCCTGGATAACCAGGATGGGGTGGATATGGTGGCGTGCCGGGAGTACCGGGATATCCAGGGTGTCCTGGCTTTCCTGGTATCCCAGGTGTTCCCGGTCTTCCAGGTTTGCCTGGGGTGCCGGGATATCCAGGGTGCGGTAGTGTGCCGGGTATTCCAGGTATTCCAGGAGATCCTGGCGTTCCTGGAGTCCCAGGGGTGCCCGGATATCCAGGTGTTCCTGAGGTTCCAGGTTTGCCTGGGCTACCAGGATATCCAGGATGAGGGGGTGTCCCTGGGGTTCCAGGATATCCAGGGTGTGGTGGGGTCCCTGGCGTACCAGGTATACCAGGTGTGCCTGGAGTTCCAGGTGTTCCAGGGTAGCCAGGATGTGGTGGTGTGCCAGGGGTTCCTGGCCTTCCTGGAGTTCCAGGGGTGCCAGGATAACCAGGATGTGGTGGTGTGCCAGGTTTTCCAGGTATTTCAGGTGTTCCTGGTGTTCCTGGCGTGCCAGGAGACCCAGGATGTGGATATACTCCGGGTGATCCTGGATATCCAGGATGTGGTGGCGTTCCAGGACTACCAGGATATCCAGGAGGGTGTGGGGGTGTTCCCGGTGTTCCTGGTGTGCCAGGTTTCCCAGGTGTTCCAGGAGTTCCGGGGTATCCCGGATGCGGCGGTGTTCCAGGTGTTCCCGGATATCCAGGATGGGGTGGTGTTTCGGGGGTTCCAGGATATCCAGGATGTGGTGGTGTGCCTGGAGTGCTAGGTGTACCAGGGATTCCGGGTTTTCCAGGTGTGCCTGGTGTTCCAGGATATCCAGGATGCGGTGGTGTGCCAGGTGTGCCAGGTATGCCAGGTGTTCCTGGCCTTCCCGGAGTTCCAGGAGTACCCGGAACTCCAGGATACTCCGGTCCCTCAGGATATTCTGGAGCTTCGGGCGTACCTGGATAGCCAGGATGTCCTGGCTTTCCAGGAGTTCCTGGTCTGCCAGGTATTCCAGGTGTTCCTGGTGGTCCAGGGTAACCAGGATGGGATGGTATTCCTGGTGCACCAGGATGTCCTGGAGCTCCAGGTAGTCCAGGAGATCCAGGAGGTCCTGGGGCGTCCGGGTATTCTGGATGTGGACGATAAGGTGGCGTCTCAGGTTTTCCAGGCTTGGGATGTTTCCCCGGCTTCCCTGGTCGTCCTGGTGTGCCAGGATGTCCAGGAGTTCCAGGCTGTCCATCATGTCCAGGTTTCCCTGGTTTTCCGGGTCTGCCCGGTATTCCAGGTGTGTCAGGACCTTCCGGATATCCAGGATGCGGCGGATAGACAGGTATTCCCGGTATTTCTACTTCCGGAGTTGTCTCTACTGGTGGAGTGGGTTCAGTAACAGGATGACCATGATGACCAGGCTGGCCGGGTTTGCCAGGTTTGCCGGGTCTTCCAGGTTTGCCGGGTTTACCAGGATGTCCTGCCTGCGGTGGCTGGCCGGGTGTTCCGGGATAACCAGCCTGTGGTGGATGTGGTGGTTGGCCTGGATGTCCTGGCTGCTGTGGTTGGCCAGGTGTCCCTGGATGACCAGGCTGCGGTGGATAACCGGGCATTCCGGGATGACCAGGCTGTCCAGGTGTGCCGGGATATCCAGGATGGCCCGGAGTTCCTGGATACCCAGGTTGCGGCGGTGTTCCAGGTTTACCAGGGGTGCCTGGCGTTCCAGGCCGTCCAGGAGTTTCAGGCCTTCCAGGTGTTCCAGGTTTTCCTGGACTGCCAGGATATCCAGGATGAGGAGGCGTCCCTGGGGTTCCAGGATATCCAGGGTGCGGTAGTGTCCCTGGCGTACCAGGTATACCAGGTGTGCCTGGAGTTCCAGGTGTTCCAGGGTAGCCAGGATGTGGTGGTGTGCCAGGGGTTCCTGGCCTTCCTGGAGTTCCAGGGGTGCCAGGATAACCAGGATGTGGTGGTGTGCCAGGTATTCCAGGTATTTCAGGTGTTCCTGGTGTTCCTGGCGTGCCAGGAGACCCAGGATGTGGATATACTCCGGGTGATCCTGGATATCCAGGATGTGGTGGCGTTCCAGGACTACCAGGATATCCAGGAGGGTGTGGGGGTGTTCCCGGTGTTCCTGGTGTGCCAGGTTTCCCAGGTGTTCCAGGAGTTCCGGGGTATCCCGGATGCGGCGGTGTTCCAGGTGTTCCCGGATATCCAGGATGGGGTGGTGTTTCGGGGGTTCCAGGATATCCAGGATGTGGTGGTGTGCCTGGAGTGCTAGGTGTACCAGGGATTCCGGGTTTTCCAGGTGTGCCTGGTGTTCCAGGATATCCAGGATGCGGTGGTGTGCCAGGTGTGCCAGGTATGCCAGGTGTTCCTGGCCTTCCCGGAGTTCCAGGAGTACCCGGAACTCCAGGATACTCCGGTCCCTCAGGATATTCTGGAGCTTCGGGCGTACCTGGATAGCCAGGATGTCCTGGCTTTCCAGGAGTTCCTGGTCTGCCAGGTATTCCAGGTGTTCCTGGTGGTCCAGGGTAACCAGGATGGGATGGTATTCCTGGTGCACCAGGATGTCCTGGAGCTCCAGGTAGTCCAGGAGATCCAGGAGGTCCTGGGGCGTCCGGGTATTCTGGATGTGGACGATAAGGTGGCGTCTCAGGTTTTCCAGGCTTGGGATGTTTCCCCGGCTTCCCTGGTCGTCCTGGTGTGCCAGGATGTCCAGGAGTTCCAGGCTGTCCATCATGTCCAGGTTTCCCTGGTTTTCCGGGTCTGCCCGGTATTCCAGGTGTGTCAGGACCTTCCGGATATCCAGGATGCGGCGGATAGACAGGTATTCCCGGTATTTCTACTTCCGGAGTTGTCTCTACTGGTGGAGTGGGTTCAGTAACAGGATGACCATGATGACCAGGCTTGCCGGGTTTGCCAGGTTTGCCGGGTCTTCCAGGTTTGCCGGGTTTACCAGGATGTCCTGCCTGCGGTGGCTGGCCGGGTGTTCCGGGATAACCAGCCTGTGGTGGATGTGGTGGTTGGCCTGGATGTCCTGGCTGCTGTGGTTGGCCAGGTGTCCCTGGATGACCAGGCTGCGGTGGATAACCGGGCATTCCGGGATGACCAGGCTGTCCAGGTGTGCCGGGATATCCAGGATGGCCCGGAGTTCCTGGATACCCAGGTTGCGGCGGTGTTCCAGGTTTACCAGGGGTGCCTGGCGTTCCAGGATATCCTGGATGGCCAGGGGTTCCTGGATATTCAGGTTGCGGTGGTGTTCCAGGCGTACCAGGGGTACCGGGGGTGCCGGGATATCCAGGGTGTGATGGCGTTCCTGGATATCCAGGATGTGGAGGTTGACCGGGTGTTCCAGGATGACCGGGCCTCCCAGGTTTACCAGGATGTCCTGGTTGTCCAGGTGTAGCAGGATGTCCAGGGGTCCCCGGTGTGCCGGGATATCCAGGTTGTGGCGGTGTTCCAGGGCCTCCCGGATGTCCAGGTGTGCCAGGGTATCCAGGATGCGGTATAGTGCCAGGATATCCAGGTTCTCCAGGTGGTCCAGGGAGGTCAGGTGTGCCAGGTATTCCCGGATGGCCCGGTACTGGCGGCGTTCCAGGATGCGCAGGTGTTCCAGGTGTTCCCGGGCTACCAGGTGTTCCGGGATATCCAGGGTGAGGCGGCGTTCCAGATGTCCCAGGATGTCCGGGTTGGCCAGGAGTTCCAGGGGTGCCAGGTGTTCCAGGATATCCAGGATGCGGTGGTGTCCCAGGAGTGCCAGGTGTTCCAGGATATCCAGGATGTGGCGGCGTTCCAGGATGTCCCGGTTGGCCAGGAGTTCCAGGCGCCCCTGGATGACCAGGTGTGCCCGGATAGCCTGGTTGTGGCGCTGTGCCAGGATATCCAGGAGTTCCAGGCTTGCCAGGTGTTCCGGGGTATCCCGGATACGACGGTTCTTCGGGTATTTCTGGTAAGTCCGGGAACTCTGGAAGTTCTGGTTCACCAGGGGTTCCAGGAGTTCCAGGATGTCCCGGCGTTTCGGGTGTCCCAGGTTTGCCCGGTATACCAGGATATCCCGGGTGTGGTGGTGTTCCTGGATAGCCAGGAGTTCCAGGTGTCCCTGGCGTTCCAGGATGGCCAGACTGAGGGGGTTGTCCAGGTGTTCCAGGATGTCCAGTTTGGCCTGGTGTCCCCGGCGTCCCAGGTGTACCAGGATGTCCGGGTAGTGGCGGTGTACCAGGCGTCCCAGGATGTCCAGGTGTTCCGGGTGTACCGGGGTATCCCGGATGTGGTGGAGTTCCTGGGTAGCCAGGAGTTCCAGGTGTCCCTGGAGTACCTGGAAATCCAGGATGACCAGGCTGTGGCGGTATGCCAGGGATACCAGGCGTCCCTGGATGACCAGGTGTGCCGGGTTTGCCAGGATATCCCGGATGTGGTGATGTTCCTGGATAGCCAGGAGTTCCAGGTGTCCCCGGGGTACCTGGTGTTCCAGGATGTCCAGGTTGTGGTGGTTTACCTGGTGTTCCGGGGTAGCCAGGTGTTCCAGGGTAACCAGGTGTGCCGGGATGTCCAGGCTGTGGCGGTGTTCCCGGTTGCCCAGGTGTCCCTGGAATTCCAGGAGTTCCGGGTTGTCCTGGTTTTGGTGGTTTGCCAGGTGTTCCCGGTTTTCCAGGCGTTCCAGGTGTGCCTGGGTAACCAGGTGTTCCAGGATGTCCCGGTTGCGGTGGATAGCCTGGCGTCCCTGGATGTCCAGGATATCCAGGTTTTCCAGGCGTTCCCGGTGTCCCTGGTGTTCCTGGTGTTCCAGGATGTCCTGGTTGCGGTGGTTTGCCTGGTGTTCCGGGGTAGCCAGGTGTGCCCGGTGTTCCAGGATAGCCTGGTGTGCCAGGATGTCCAGGTTGTGGCGGTGTTCCTGGATATCCTGGAATGCCGGGTGTCCCTGGAGTTCCGGGATGTCCTGGTTGTGGTGGATAGCCTGGTGTGCCAGGATGTCCAGGTTGTGGCGGATAACCTGGTGTGCCTGGATATCCTGGTTGGGGTGGGTAGCCTGGTGTGCCTGGATGTCCAGGTTGTGGTGGTTGTCCTGGTGTGCCGGGATGTCCAGGTTGTGGTGGTTGTCCTGGTGTGCCTGGATGTCCAGGATATCCGGGTTTACCAGGAGTTCCTGGTGTTCCCGGTGTGCCTGGATGTCCTGGTTTGCCATGTGTTCCTGGCGTCCCTGGAGTGCCAGGATGTCCTGGCTGTGATGGATAACCTGGTGTCCCTGGATATCCAGGTTGTGGCGGATATCCTGGTGTCCCAGGATATCCAGGTTGTCCTGGAGTGCCAGGATACTCAGGTGTCTCTGGCGATTCAGGCACTTCTGGTTCGCCTGGATATCCAGGTGTCCCTGGAGTTCCCGGTATACCAGGATATCCAGGTTGCTCAGGTGTTCCCGGATATCCAGGTATCGACGGATACTGTGGAGTTCCTCCATTACTTGAGCCATCCGTAGGTGCTGCAAATATTAATTACATTTATTATTTAATACTAACACCTCCCTTTATTCAATTATAAAATGTATTACTTACGATGACCCGCAGGTGGAACAATGCCAGGCCTATTACTCGTCCCATCAAATTGCCTGCACACCTCCGGGAAGAACAAATCCTTCCACTCTGTCATCACCCCATGATGCTCATGGTGGTCGTGCTCGTGTTGCTGTGAGTCATCTTCCGGTTGATGATGCTCGTGCTCGTGTAGAAACAGTTCGATGGCTTTGCCAGGCTGGACCACTCGGTAGCCCCAACCGTCGCTAACGTAGAACGTGGTCTTCAATTTCCCGAACGGGTCTATGTACCCATAGCAACCGTAGGTTATGTCGTCCGGTCCGCGTATCTCGTGATGGAACTGCCCGCTCGGGCTGATCTCGTAACCATAATTGTACGCGTCTGAGAAGAGACATTGTACACTTATTAATATATTCACGTAGGTGTGTTGTTGTTAATAATTATTGATGAATGTTAATTAATCATTATAATGTTTACCTGTTTATTATAATGTTTTTCTAGATTTAATAGGGCAAAATAATGTTTTTTTATATAGGATTTTTTAATACATATTTGGAATAAATGTGTTTCATTTTAATAATGTTATATCACTGTTTTTACGTTCTGTTGGTTATATTAATTTCTTAGGATAACAGGGTTAATTTCTTTTGTTAATGGTGTTACTATTTTTGTTGACAATATTAACTTCTCATTTTAATGATATTAATACAAAGGAAATTATATAATAAGACGTACTGGAATAGAAGTCCTGATTCAGATACTGCGTCTTCTGGTCATCGCTGATGTTCAATATCACCTCCCTACTCTGCCTGCTCCCTTGCTGCACCGTGCCTCGCCACAGGCATGCGGCAATCACCTGTTGCATACGAACGACTGAAATTAGTCCCCGCCAAAGCGCCTGTCCCAGTTTCCCTTAAAACAACTATTTTCCCCCAAAATTCAATGCCTCGCTCGCTCTAAACAAGCCATCATCTAATAATAAACTAAACAAATATGTAAACGATCTCAATAAAAATCCAAATTATGTCAATAATAATCTAAATAGTCTGAAAAATACATTAAATAATTTGAATAATAATTTAACTAATCTCAATAATATTTTAAATAATGTCAATAATAATCTAAATAATCTCAATAATAGTTTAAATAATTTCAATAATAATCCAAATAGAGTCAATAATAATCTAAATAATCTAAATAATTTCAACAATAATCTAAATAATTTCAACAATAATCTAAATAATTTCAACAATAACCTAAATAATTTTAATAATAATCTAAAATACATATCGCCCAATATCTCACCGTCTCCTAAATTATTACAAAATCCTAATCAAAATCATTACATAACGAAGACAAATTAGCCAACACGTTGTACCCGATTTATTCTTCGCGACTCTAAAACTGATCTTGTTCACCTTTCGTATTCGCCGTCGCTTGTCATCTTAAATGTCAGACCATAGAAGACCGGTGCGCACTCGTGTTACGATCATGCCCCAAAAATCGCTGTGGATGTACACATATTTAGCCTGCCGATGTACCAACAGCCCCAAGTCAGTGCTCATAGTCATGACCCGTCCGCGAGATAAGTGCGCGCCGGCTGTCAAGTCTGATTGAAGTCATAAATACGAGCACAACGAATTACCGCCTCGCGATCAACGCGATAGCCCCATAAAAGACCCCCATAAAAGCCCCATAATGTATATATACTCATAAATTCTTAAGAATAATAAAATCTCAGTTTTTTAATTACATTGAGCTTGTTATAAATATTTGATAAATATTAGCCCTAGCTGCATCCTCAATTTTTTAACCCTTTACACTAAACCCATAACACTCCTTTTAGGCTGTGACGATTAGTATTACTTTCAGCTTGTTATAAATATTTAAATGCTTGCTGCTTTTATACTGTGAAGTATATATATGTGAAGTAACCACTTATTTATTTTTAATATTTTTCTTAATAGGTCCAGACAATTTTTATTAGCTATATTATCTTTATTTACCTTTGTTTCTATGGTTTGGGAACAGAAAAATTTATTTTTATTTCGATTTAAAACTAAAAATTAAAAAATTAATATTTTTAAATAAATATTTATAATTTATTAATTTAATACATCTTGCATAAAATCTTCACCACAACTCTGACTTATTATTATAATGAAAAGGGTTAAACGCTCCAAATAAAAAATATTATATACTATAGCCAATTCTTCTTAAAAGAATAAAATAATAAAATAATTATTGCAATTTTTAAGCACAGCTTTCTGAGACCCTATTTATAAAAAATTACTTTATAATTTTCAGACGTCTCTATAGTGATCCAGACAGATTTAGACAGCATCGAATAGACATATAGGATCTTTAGAACCCTTTCTGCCGAAAAAGGCCAGCTCGTCTCTCTTTCGCAGGCTCCATCGATCACGCATAGACTATACAAACGTGTCGTGGAAGATTAGGTTGCCTCTATCGATGCTCGACCAATTTGGTAGCTGTCGATACTCCTTGAGAACGATCACTCTCCCGACACGAGAATTCCCGATCGCAGCGTCGCGTTTGAAAAAAGAGCAGCCGAGATAAATCGAGGGATTACAGCAGACTGCAATCAATTCCGACTGTCCGCTGTCTATAAATAACCAACGCCATATTAGCGTAAGTGAACAGTGGTGTGCCACGCGGGCCTTTTAATCTCGCCGTGTTGTCGAGTCCCTTGTAAAAGTCAGCCGCGTGGAATCTCTGATTTATTTCACGCGCGATCACTTTTTTCGACGCGCCGTTTAGGGTAATTAAAAAGTAAAGGTCGCGAGCGAAACATCCGTTTTTCTTTATCGTCGTCGACTCGCGCTCGATTTCGGTCGCGCGCGCTTGGATGCCGTTCGCGAATCGACGAACCACGAGAGGACGCGAAGGGCGATCCATCAATGTCGGTTCTTTAAGGTCAGCGTCATTTTTCCCCGGCCGCAATTTCAGTCTAATCTTTGTCTCGATCATTCTTTAATCCCTCCGTAAAATACTGGGAAAATTCATAGTAAAATAATAATTATAAATATAATAATTATAAATATAATGATTATAAATATAATAATTACGGTTAAAGTATTCTAGATAAGTTAGATCTTGTGTAAATGATTTTACCAATCTAATTCCAGATTTTCTACTCATTTAATTATCTAGATTATGTCAGAAATGCATGCCATTGGAAGGGACGATCCCTCGGGCAATTTCAAGCAACTTTTTCCTTTGCGAAATTTTTCTACGACGCTTACATTCCGAGATATTAAAGAAAAACGATGGCCAATTACGGACGAGTGCGGTTCGCGCGTTGCAGCGCGGCCAGTGAGGAGCCGCGAGGGGGGGGGGGGGGGCGACGCGTGAACAGGGCGTTGAGTGGGAGGAGCATCGTGGGCACTCGATTGACGATTCTGCCGTCGTTTTTCGTTAATATCTCGGTAACGGAGCGTCGTAGAAAAATTTCGTAAAGGACAGAGTTACTTGAAATCACCTGATAAAACAGATTATTGAATCTTAATAAATTCTCTCCATATTTTTATTAAATTCTCTTGATTATTCATTAAGAAACAATCTCGAAATTCTTCGAGTATCATTATCATTTAAATTCCGTCTATGTATCGTTGTCGCGGATACTTAAAACCCACAGTCCGCTAATCACTTAAGCGGTAACGTTGGCAGAGATTGTACACGGTCCCGCGGATGATTGATGACACCGGCGAGTCGCGCGGGGTTCGATCGCCGTCAAAGGCGTCTGTGAAACCGTAGCTTTCGGTCTATCTACGCCGACACACGACCATTGAATCAGATAAATGGCGTTTCTGCGCGTTCGAAATTCACCGTTTCGCTATCGCGAGCACGAAATTCAATGATTTATGCGCAAGCGCGGGAGAGCCGGCCGGACAAAAGAACCGATTTTTACCGGGGATGGTGGAGAAACCGAGGAAGATGAATAGAATGGGATCCATGTCGTATTTACATTCGCAGAATCCCCGGTGCATTTACTTATGAATGGGGGAAGAGACCCGCTGTCTCCGTTCATGAATGACAATACGCGGGGACACCGGGATGCTCGCGCGTTGGAGACGTCAAGTGCCAAAATTGGTGAGCACGCTTCCGTCAGACTGACTAATGTCTTTTACTCTCGTCCCGTGGGATTTCAGTGTTTGCGCACCGCAAAACGTTTGATAAATGTTTGTCAAACAATGGAGACATTTTAATATAATACTATTGCATTATTTGCCATTTATTTAGTGTATTATTTACACTGTTTTATTGGGTTTCTCTTGTCAAGTATATTAAATATTTTACTATTGTTAACTGTACTCATTTTTTGGGAAAATGGTGGTCAATATTTTTTAGAATTTACTTACTAGTAAAATTATTTACTCTAAAAATTACTCTATTCTGAGAACTATTCATTTTAAAAATGATTCGTGTAATTTACTAACTATTCAGGTCAAAATTATTCATTTAAGAAATTGACTATTGATTTTAAAAATTATTCATTTAATTTACTAAGTGTTCATTCTAAAAATTATTCATTGAAAAAATTATCTTTTCAGATTAAAAATTATTCATTTATAAAGCTATTCATGTTAGAAACAAATAATTTTAATAATTATTCCTTAGAGAAACTATTCGTGTTAAAAATTATTTCCTTTATATTAAATATTTTACTGTACTAAAAACTATACTGTATGAAATACTATGCTGTAGTAAATATTGTACTATCTGAAATACCACACTATATGGTATACTGTATTTAATACTGCATGAAAAACTGCACTATATTAAATTTTATATTATAAGAAATACTGTAATGTACTAAAAACTGCGTTTATAAAATACTTAGAGAAACTGTTCATGTTAAAAAATTATTTCCTTTGAAAATACACCTTAAAAAATATTCATTTTCAATTAACCATTTTCAATTATTATTAAAATTATTGCAATAAACAAAGCAACGATTCGAGACACTATACTATAGAGAAGACTAAAAAATTGCACAAAGGGCCTATATTATACTGTTTCGACCGGACACCTTGGGTTTCGCATTCCTCGGCCACGCATTTTTTTTCGACAATTTGTCCATTATTATTCAGCCGCGAGCCGAGGACCTGCGACAAATTGCTTTCCATTAAATGGGGGAGGGGGGGGGGGGCGAACGTGTTCGAGAAATCAATCGGTTCTACATTCTAGTTTCGCCCATGAATAATAAACGAGCCACCGGGCCACACAGGGGACGACGATGCTTGTAAACCGCGTGCGAGCTACGATACGATCCT
Organism: Augochlora pura; assembly: GCF_028453695.1. NCBI lineage: Eukaryota > Metazoa > Arthropoda > Insecta > Hymenoptera > Halictidae > Augochlora > Augochlora pura. The sequence continues at coordinate 16,281,454 of NC_135782.1, forward strand.
CGAAAACGGATCGTGGAAGACACACGTGCTCGTATCGTACGATATTGCGCTTCCATCTATCCAAGACGGTACTTGGGTCTCGGTGGCCTCTCGACTGGAAACAGTTCCGTGTCACGTGACGATAAATTATACCTGTTGCGTAATTAGATATACATAAGGAATTATAACGGATGCAATGTTGCGAGAAACAATTAACAACAAATGGAAAACTTATCTCTGCAATTAAGTCTTTTATTAATTAATATTGTTGAAACGAAATTTTTTATAATTGTTAAATAAACATAGTAGTTTCTATGTGAATTAGATACAACGTTGCGAGGAGCAATTAGCAACAAATAGAAAGCTTGTCTCAGTTTTATTAATTCATTTGTTAATTAATATTGTTGAAATGAAATTTTTTATAAGTGTTAAGTAAACATTGTAATTTCTATGTAAATTTATAGAAAATTATTTGGGTATGAATTTATAGTAAAAACATTATTTTAAATGAAACTGTATTGTAGAAATGTAAAATTTATAGATTATTTATATAAGAAAATTTAAATTATATGTGTAACTGTATAATTAACATAAAATTGTAAAAAACTATAACTTTATAACTGTATAACTGTAATATATATTATAATATATAACTGTATAACTATAATATATAATTATATAACTAAATATTATATTATATAAGTATATAACTATAATATATAATTATATAGTTATATATTATATTATATAACTATATAACTATAATATATAATTATATAGCTATATATTATAACATATAACTGTATAAATATAATATACAATTATATAGTATAGTATATTATAATATATAACTGTATAACTATAATATATAATTATATAGCTATATATTATAACATATAACTGTATAAATATAATATACAATTATATAGTATAGTATATTGTAATATATAACTGTATAACTATAATATATAATTATATAGCTATATATTATAATATACTATACTATATAACTACATAACTAACATATAATTTAAAAAAAAACAGTTGCTCTACAAAGTTATTACAATAGGCTGATAAATAATTTTATAAAATTGACAAATGTACAATATCCTCGAAATAAAAGAATATATAAATTGAAATAAAATAACTTAACAAATTATTGAAATAATGACTTGATAAATTACAGAATTAATGACCGAAGTATTACACGGAAATGACGACGATCGCGACACGATTCCCGGATTGATGATCTCAGCCCTGTTGTTCCACCCACGAAAAGGGAAAGTGGGACCCGGACTCGCAAGAAGAGCTAGAGCTCTCCTTCCCATTCGATCCTGACGGACGGACGGCGTCTGCTTTCCTCGTCCCGCGGGCTTACCTTAGCCTAAGCGCGTTCGCGCGTAGGTACGAAAGGTTAATATATGCCGGCGTTCTCGACCTGCCCTGTGTCATGAATCAACCGTCACCGGCCGACGCTGTAATGCCCGCGGTATTCGTGCCGCGATATTTTAGTGGACAAGTGGGAATCAGCAGGTGGAGCCTTAATCGAGCAACCGCTGGAACATGCGCGTATGAAGACGACGTCTGCGTATACGTCGTCACCGTATAGCATACAGACAGTGCTGGATGACTGGTTCAATGATCGTGTTACGTGATCGATGATCCATTTCATTTTCTATTGGCTTTGTGTACTTTGGAGGGTCGTGATTTGAGGATGACTGTACTTAGGTGCATTTGGGACAATTTGGATAATTTTTTAAATGGGTGAGTACTTTGTGGAGTAGTATAGTATGTGTGGTGGTATATTGTAGGGAATGGTATAGTGAGTGAAATGTTATACTGTGTTAAATAGTGTAGTATGTTAAATTGCTATATTGTGATAAATATTGTACTGTAGTGAAAAATACACTGTACTAAATATTATACTGTATGAAATACTATACTGTATTAAATATTGTACTCTATGGAATACTGTAATTGATACTGTATTAAATTTTATTCTATATGAAATACTGCATTATATTAAATACTATACTGTACTAAAAACTACACTTTCTACACTTTGTTCTAAATATTATACTGTATTAAATAACACACTATTTGGAATACTGTAATTAATACTGTATGAAATATTATATTGTAAGAAATACTACATTATACTAAATACTATAATGTACTAAAAACTACGTTGTATAAAATACTACGCCGTATTGAATACTATTCTGTACGAAATGCTACACATTATTAAATATTAAACTGTATGAAATATTACATTGTATTAAATATCGTACTGTATGAAATACTACACTGTATTAAATATTATACTGCATTAAATATTGTACTGTATGAAATACCACACTTTATGGAATACTATAAGGAATACTGCATTAAATTTTATATTGCATGAAATACTACACTGAATTAAATATTATTTTATATGAGATACATTATTTTAAATACTATGCTATACTAAAAGCTACAATATATAAAATACTGTATGGAATACTATACTGTATAAAATTTTATACGGTATGAAATATTACACTGTATGAAATACTACATTATAAAAGACATTATACTATATCAAATTCTATATTGTGTGAAATACTAAACTGTATCGAATACTATACTGTACCAAATACTATACGGCACAAAACATTACACTGTATCAAATACTAAACTATATTAAATATTCTAACACATTGGAACAATGAAATTTTCATAAAAATTCTTAAACACTGTTTTAACATAACCTAACATATAAAAAAAATTACCATAGTTAAATAACATCGAAATGTTAATAGCCGAATGACACCGAAGCGAAATTCCACCACCATTGTTTCTTAATATATTCGCAAATGAAAGTATACATTCGTCGGCGTTTCGACACGAGTGCATCGATTCCGCAAGCTAATAGAAACGCATATATGGAAACACATTAAACCATCGACCACTGCCGCGTCAACCGAGAAGGTACAGTGTGGTGTACCATGCGATGAGACAGAACCATAAGCTTTACATTGGAAATTGAAACGGGGTTTGCCCAATCGGAAGGCGCCCACCAACCCGTTTGTCACTTGTTTGATCAGCGTACGACGCGATCTCAGCTTTTGGTCTCGCGTTCCATGCCATCCGGAATCCGTCGAATGCTCGCTTTGATCGCGCGCGGTTTATCGAAACAATTCCGTCATTATCCAAGAATTTTTGCCGGCAATATCAAACTGCGTCTACGACTGCTTCGAGGTATGTACATAGTTGCATTGTTCCGCCGTCGTTCACCGTACCGCTGCGCCCAATTCCCATAGAAGGGGATCCTAGACGTTGTGCTTGCGCTAATGACCGGATCAATACTCCGACACTATACTATACTATAATTTCGAGAGTTATTGTGCCTGATTAAACGACGCTTAATTATGCGGTGTACGAGAGAACCGGGGGATCAAAGTATGCTCGTCGCGTATGATCATGGTTACTCTACCGTCGGAGAGGATCGTTATCAAGCGTGATTCGATACTTCGATACGGGAGGGCTGTCTTTCGAGACGACGTTTTCGTGTCGGGTTTCAAGTAATCCGACGGTCTAAGATCGCGGGGCGATGTTGAACGCTACAGTGTGATCAAGTGTTCTATCGTGTTTCTCGATACCGGGCTGTGATTAAATGATGTACAGATTTAGAATATGTATACTGTGCTTGTAGAAGTATATTGTAGTTCGTTTTAGTGATATATTGTAGTTGATACTATACTGTACTGTATGAAGTAATATGTTGTGTTAAGTATTATGCTGTAGTCAATATTGCACTGTGTTAGATATCACACTGTACTAAATGCTATACTGTAGGAGAACTATATAATACTATATATTGTATTGAGTACTGTACTGTATTAACGACTATACTATATTAAATAGTACACTGTACTAAATAAAATACTGTATGAATAATACATTGCACTACATTGTATTAAATACTGGACTGTATTACTTACTATACTATACTAAATAATGTATGGTATGAATAATCCATTGTACTATATTGAATTAAGTACTGCACTATATTAAAGACCACACTGTAAGAAATATTACACTGTGCCAAATACTATAATGTATGACTAATAGATCGTAATATATTGTATTAATCACTATATTGAAGTAAATACAATACTGTACGATATACTCACTGCATAGAATAACACATTGTATTAAATACTACAGTATGTTTCATTACTACATTTTATGATATACCACACTTCACTAAGATACTGTATAAAATACTAAAAATGTATGAAGTAGTAGACTGTACTAAATACTACACTGTATGAAATATAATACACTGTATTAAATATTGCTCTATATTCAAATCTACATTGCATTAAATATTACACTATACCAAATAATTTACTGTATAACCACTACATTGTACTACCTCTTAATAAATACTGCACTATATTACAGATTAAGCTGTATTAAATAATACTACATTGTACCAAATAATATAATGTATGAAATACTACACTGTGTTAAATAATAGCCTGTACCAAATGCTACAATATCTTCAAATACTACATTGTACGAAATACTATACTAAAAATACTATACGGTATGAAATATTACACTGTCTAGTAAATATTACACTGTATCAAATACTAAAGCTCCATTTAAGTACACTTCGCTATGCAACCACAGAACTACAATTTTGCAACGATTCGATTCTTTTCCATACGGTCGAGTCGTCAACTTTGTGATGCATTTAAATACTTGTCCCCGTGTCAAGCACATAAAGGTTACTGGGCGCAAATTGCCATTCACGGTCCGATCGAACGATGCATTAAAGATTTCACAGCGGAGAAGCATCCATGCGGCACCGAGCAGCCCACCGATACGATCGGTTCAACTATTTATCCGTCGAACCATCACAGATTTTAGATCTCTCTCTTTAATACCCCTATCTCCCTCTCCCTTTAACTTCGCATTTTATTGAACTTTCGTCCTGTCAAACTGCAAAGGTTGTTTAAGGGCTATTAAATCAGTCTTTGTTTATTGAACTCGCATAAATGTCCTGAATCGAGAATTATAAGAACTAGAAGCAGAGGTAAATGCGATGTTGATCGATAGTTTACAAAACTAAATTTTATGTAAATAGTATACATAACTAAATATTATATGAATAGTTTACATGAATTATATTTTACATAAATTGTTTAGATAAATTCATTTTACGAAAATAAATGAAGAAATAAATTTTATATTCAGCTGAGAATTTCAATCTATTGTGCTCTATGCTGCTCCATTCTGCTCTATTCTATAGTATTTCGCTTGATTCCACGCTGTTATAGCATATTCTACATAATATTTTACTCTAATCCACTCCATTCAACTCTATGCTGCTCTATTCCGTACAATTCCAATTTATTTCACTCGATTCCACTCTATTCGACTCCATACTGCTCTATCCTACTCTATTTATACCCTACTATACCCTATTCTATTGCACTCCTGCTCTATTCTACTGTATTCAATTTTATCCAATTTTATTCTACCTCATCTTTCTCTCTCTTCCTTCTAGATGGACATAACCTGACATAGAACAGTTCATATATAACACAATAAATCGACCTGAAACAACAAATATCCTCTATTAATTTCGCATAAAATAAAAAAGGAACAAGACGCCCTAATATTTGCTCTTTTCCAACGACACGTGATCGCAGCTAAGAGATCACGACGTATGAAGAAACATGGATCCCTCGCGGATGAAGTCTCGCGCTACTCCACGTGAGCCGAAGACCGATCGCTCTGCGAGAAAAATCGTAATGCGCGCTAATATTAATGCCTTAAACGGACGGCGACGAGCGAAAGTCAAAGAGAAGATGAAGAAGAAGAGGGCGCGCACCATTCGACGACGCTTCTCATTACCGCGGCTAATTTTTCAGTGGATCCTCCACTTCTGCGCTCACGCGCTCGTTAAATTAATCGACTCTCTTTCGGGCCCTGCGAGCCTAACGACACCGATCGGTTACAAACTTCGTAATACTGGATTCCTGTTACTGTCATCCGACGCCGACTCATTCGCTGCATCGATCATCGACGGCTTTATTACCGCGGACTATGTATAATCGATTCGATTGTTTATGAGCTTCCACGGTCTCTCTCTCTCTCTCTCTCTCTCTCTCTCTCTCTCTCTCTCTCTCTCTCTTCGTTCACGATCTTTCCTATTTTCGACGATTTATGGGCGACGCGATGTCCGATTTTCTGAATAGCTCAATCCGTCGTTGCTTCTATAGTTTATGCTGTTTATTAATTTATCCGTTGTTGCAAAGGCGGTTGTGATTTGCTGAATTGTTCGACGTGTTTTCAGTAATTCATGGCGGAGAAAATTGTTGACGGTAATTGGGATTTGATGATTCTATTGTTAGTGGACGTCGTCTGCGATGACCGGGTCAAGTTTGACCCGAAGAGTTTCAATTGTGAAGGGTTTAAGTATGGTATCTGTAATTATATTGGCCTATAGCATAGGGTTTAAGTGTAGTATCTGTAGCTGTGTTAGACTATAGTATAGGGTTTAAGTATAGTATCTGTAGCTATGTTACCATATAGTATAAGGTTTACGTATAATATCTATAATTATATTACCTTATAGTGTAAGGTATAAGTATAGTATCTGTAACTATATTGCCGTATAGTGTAGAATTTAAGTGTAGTATCTACAAAGTTAAATTATACTATTCTATGTCTCATTTAATTATACCGGGTGTTTCGATAATATAACAAAATATCAATTTCGTATTATACTATACTATACATTATTTTTTAGTGCTTGAAGTCAACTAGGTTATACTGTACTTTATCATATATATTTTGTTGTATATTTAATGTAAATATACCGGATGTTTTGAAAACGTAAAATTATTATTATATATAACATCAGCCATATTATTAAAAATAAAATCAATTATATCAGCCATATTATTAAATCTTAAATCAATAATATCAGTAATATTATTAAAACTTAAATCGATAATATTAATAATATTATTAAAAATTAACCTAACTACATTATTAAAATTTTCATGCAATTGAAACATAACATCGATCACGTCAACGTTCACAGAGACTGGAGAAAATGTTCTTTCGCCTAGAAAAACTGCCGGAAAATCGCCCCCCTCGACGGAAACGGAAAAACCGTGGCAACGTCGCGCTCCGAAAACACGCGGTCCATGTCGAACCCCGGAAATCCATCAGCGAGTAATGCAGTGAACGCGTCGACACCCTGGATTCCGAATCGCCCTGGACACCGCTGCAGGGTGATACCTGACCCTACGATATCGCCTCGGAGAAAAAATTTGAATCACAGCGCGCATCATTTCGCAGTGAAAGTGTGGTCTCCGATACGGTGTTGCGCAATCGAACGTGTCGATACACAGCGCTGAGGGCGACGTCAATGGCCGCCGGCGATCATGTATCCGACGACCGTGTTTCCCGCTGTTTGGTATAAAACAGCCGAGAGATCCCCAGGCGCTGAACATCAACTGACCCGAGTTTAGGATGATTTAGATCGGTTTCACTGCGAGGAGAAAGTTGGTCGTCGCGCGCGAATTTCGAGCGGAGCGGATGCGGAGAGTTTGGCGACGATGATTTTACGAGAGCTGGGGCAATTGTTTTCTTTATTGGAGCATTTTTTTTGTTGGTTTGTTGAGAGAATTTTTTTGGTTTTGGGATGGGATATGAGGGTTATATGGTTGGTGTGTGTATTGGAATATAGATAGGAATATTGGGGTATTTATTAGACTATACCTATTCATTTTCCTATTTTTCAATCACCTATTCATTTTTCTATTTTTGAATCACCTATTCATTTTCCTATTTCTCAATCACCTATTAATATTTCTATATCTCAATCACCTATTCATGTTACGATTTCTCACTCACCTATTAATATTTCTATTTCTCAGTCACCTATTTATTTTCCTATTTCTCAGTCATCTATTAATATTTCTATTTCTAAATTACCTATTCATATCTGCATTTTCAATTCACCCATCCATTTTTCTATTTCCTCCATCCCATATTCCCTTTACCTATCTCCCAATCACCTATTAATTTCCCCACCTTTCTCTCTCCCATATTCGTCTCTCATTTCAGAGTGACAAATCCACATCTACCCTCTTCTCTCTCTCTCTCTCTCTCTCTCTCTCTCTCTCTCTGACATCTACTTTTCTATCCTCCACTCCAGCATCGTCTAACATCTGACCATAACGCGTTCACCCATCAAGATTCTACCATTCTCGCGAATGGCCGTTCCATCCCGGCCTTGAAACGAAACGCAACCGACTAGCGTCATTCCCGAAATCAAGATAACCCTCTCTACGGTCTTGCAATCCTATTCCGAACGCGACAACTCTCGCTCTTCTCAGACTTCGTTCACCCTCTCCCAGTCGTCTCCGTCCGAACACTATCTCCACCTCTTTCCTCATTCTTTGCAAACGTAATCACATTAATTGCTCGCCGGAACAATGGGCCTATTGCGAGGTCGGATAGATAATTTAATATATCGGAATGCCAGATTGAGGGAGAAGAGGGGATATTACCGATACCAGATGGCTGCGTTTGCGTTTATTGAGGGGCGGTAGGGGGGAGGGGGGGGGGTGGAGGAGTATTACGAAAAGAAAGTTCGCCTCTAGATGCTATCTCGCGCGGATTCATTGTCAGCCCCCGGGTCCCGGAGGTCGTCGCAACAAGTGTGCGGACGAAGCCTCGACGTTGCTCTCTGGCTTTACCGGCGTCGTCCAATCAGAACGCGCCGGGTTCGGATTCGAGTGCTGTACAAGTCCGTGAACAAAGAGCAACGTTATCGTCGCTTCTTGCTGGTGTTGGATCTCGACGTCTTTTCCATGACGTTACTACGTCTGGATTCAGGCTTGCAATTATAGTGAGAATTGATCTATATGGTGGCTCGAATATTTCTGTCGGCTTTTTAAGACGGTATATTAATTTTATGTTATTTAAATTGCTTTTATTTATGCGGTTCAAAATCATGAAATTTGATTCATTTATTCATTCATTGATTTACTCAATTTATTCACTTACTCGTTGAGTCATTCGTTCACTTATTCCCTCACTTATTCAATGATTAATTTATTCACTCATTAGTTCATTGACTTATTGATTAATTCATTCACTGATTCACTCATTTACTCATTGATTAATTCATTCACTGATTCACTCATTGACTCATTGATTCAGTAAATTACTAATTGATTAATTCAGTCACTTAGTCATTGATCGACTCATTTACTCATTTTTAATTTAGTCATTTATTCACTTACTGATTGATTGACTCACTTACTCATTTATCGGCTCACTTACTCATTGATTAACTCATTTATTCATTGATTAATTCACTCACTTACTCAGTGATTAATTGAGTCACTTAGTGATTGATTAATTGAATCACTTACTCATTGATTGACTCACTTACTGATTTATTAATTCATTCACTCATTTACTCACTTACTTATTGATTAATTCATTTACTCATTTATTTATTTACTAACTTATCTATTTATCTACTTAATTATTTGCTTGTTTATTTAACTATTTACTCAACTATCTGCAATAAAATCCTTAAAAACAATGACGTCCACACACAAGACTATATCAATATCTATCTTGGAACTATCCTACTTGTTGAAGCCAATACTTTTGCGACACTGTGTACCGTGCAAACTTGAAAATCCCTCCAATGCCATCGTCACTCTTTTACTGTACAGCGGTCTTACGGTCGCTGCCTTCCATACCTCCTATAATCTGTCTACTCAAGTAATAAACGACAATGAACAAAGAAGGTACTCTTCTCGATACAGACAGACGGACGGACGCTCGTTTACACAGAGAGCTTGTCTAACCTTTTAACATTGCTGCAAATCGTCGTCGGCGCCGAGAGATCATTCGCATAGTTGCTTAACATTTTTCTCTCTCTCTCTCTCTCTCTCTCTTACCCCGCATTATTGATTACCGTAAATTATAAATTCCTGGGTCGGCTGCCGGGGGAGCAATATCCTTACTCGCGATTGTTATTAATGAAGGAAATAATGATACGTCGACGATGTTATGGTAGATGCGATTCGGAGGCTTTGTGAGCATTTTATATTAATTTTCAGAGAGAGAGATTGTGAATTGTGGAATAATATTTGGTCGTGAAAATAAGGGTCGATCGGTCAAATAGAACGGACACCGGGATTTCAACCCTTATCTTCCGCTTGCCAGGCCACTGATTCCGCCAATCGAGCTACCACCGGCAGAAAAGACTACGACGAACAACCCTTTGCTGTTTTATCACGATAAATAAATATTAACAAAATTGTTGGTGCGAGAAATCGAGATTTATAAATGGAGAGTTAAGAAAATTGCTAATGCGATATATGGAAATTTGTCAAATTAAATAACAACCCCCAACAACCCCTTGTTTTTACAGTGTAATAAAAAAATATTAATAGAATTGTTAATGTGCTAAATTAATATTTATAAATGGAGAATTAATAACATTGCTAATGTGATATATGGAAATTTATGAAATTGCCAACAACCCCCAACAACCCCTTGTTCTTATAGTCTAATAAATAAATATTAATAAAACTGTTAATCTGCTAAATCAATATTTATAAATACAGAGTTAATAAAATTATTAATCTGATAAATAAAAATTAATAAAATCGCTATCCTTCAACCACCCCTTTCTCTAATAATATACTAAATAAAAATTAACCAAACTATTAATATAACACATTAAAAATAATAAATAAAATGCTAATAAAAATGCTAACCTAATAAATATAAATTAATAAAAACCGTCAACGTAATAAATAAGAATTAACAATAAATAAAAATTAAAGACTAATAACTCGATAAAATAAAAACTCAATAAAATGACTACCGAAATAAATCCAAATAAAATAACTAATTAACGTGACAAATAAATATTAATAAAGTCAAGAACATAACAAATAGAACTTAATAAACTTATATAAATATTATAAATAAATATTAATAAAATCACTAACGCAGTAAATAAAAATAAATAAAATTCCTAATGTCACAGACAGGTAAATAAAGGTTACGATTGTCGTTTAATTAGACACCAATACAGCCATAATCGCCACGTGATTCTCCTATCCAGTAACCGCGACGACTTCGTGGATTTTTCAAAGCCGGACCCGATGAAGTCCCACGTCTTCTACGGTCGACGAAAAGTTCAATCGCGGCTGATATTTTCCGAGCGAACAACCCGGCTCCGCGCGCGTATCGATCACTCGACAAATCATAAACGTAATTACCGCCTTTCATTATTAACCATCGACGTTCTAGGGTCTCTGGAAACCCGTCTGTTAATTTACCGCATCGCGATAGAACAGGTCACGTGGGCCGCGTGATTCAATGGAGAGAGCTTCAACCTTCGAAGGGTAAGGGCCCAAGCGAGTAAGGGCGCTAATTAAACACCGCGGAAAATTAAAACAGTAACGCGAAAAAGACCGTCGCTTTGCATGGCAATTCCCGACGCTTTTTCCTTGTCTTTTGATGGCGGCTATTATTACCGAGAACGATAAGACGGCGCCAATTACTATGCCAAGATGGCAGACGCTCATTTCGAGACAGTTAATGTTTAAGCAATTTTTATATTTGCTGTCTTTTAGTTGAGAAATTATGTGGTAGCAGAATTTGTAGGTTAGGAGTTTATGGTGGAGATGGGTAATGAGAGGTTAGAATATATAGGTAAGGAAGTATAGGTTAGAATATATAGGTAAGGAAGTATAGGTTAGAATATATAGGTACGGAAGTATAGGTTAGAATATAT
>NC_135782.1:16293380-16355230 GCF_028453695.1 Augochlora pura
AAGAATATAGGTTAGAACCTTAAATATAGCTTAAAAAATATAATTCAACAAATTTTTACGCCCCAATTCGTCAAATCGAAAGAATTTATCATGAGCACAATATTCATAACAATTTATATAAATAATAATATAACATAACCAAACACATTCTAACATATACTATCATCATTCTTACTTAATTAAAAATAATTCCATGCTCCCCAACATCAATAAACAATTTTAATAAAATCCCAAAAGAGCTAAAAAGATCAAAGAAAAATTGAATATACATAACCTGACATAATCTAAAGGTTATCATCGCGACTTAAAGTGATTTCAATGGCATGATTTACGACTGGTAGAACAATGATCGCGCTGTAGGATCGTGTATTGAGGCTGCTGCCAATTCACGGTCCGATAAAACGAGTCACGATCCAACGATTTCTTCCCGCCCGAACATAATAGCGGTGCGCGGCTCGGCGCGGCGCGCGGCATTGAGAAGTTATGAATGAAATGTAGTGCAACGACATTCTGTTTCCGAGTGCCAAGATCAATGGAACAAGAGTCTCGTAAACACGAACGTGGGGTAATACGACGACAGGCGGACGGGTGGCGGGATACACGCGTCGCGCGGCGCGCTATAATATTATGTCAGCGTATAATCATCGCTCTCGCGCGCGCGGTTTCACAGCGTTCGACATCCGACGCATTTCAATCGCGCGGAGTGGAATTCCACGTACGCCTGGACTCCGCATATTTTAGCTAATTTGCCGGAACCGGCGGCGGCTTCCGAATAAAATCGCTGATCACGTGCTCGACGTACGTATCGATAGTGGAATTATAGAGATTATAAGAATTATAGCAATTGTAGCAAATATAGCAATGATAGGAATTATAGGAATCACAGGAATTGTAGAAATTATAGGAACTATAGAGATTACATGTATTATAGGAATTATTGAATTATAGTAATACAGAATTATAGGGATTATAGGGATTATAGGGATTATAGGAATAGTAGAATTATAGAAATTATAAGAATTATAAGAATGATAGAATTATAAAAATTATAGACTTACACGAATTATAGTCATTATAGGAATCATATGTATTATAGAGATTATAGATATTATAGAGGTTGTAAAGATTGTATAGATTATAGAGTCTATAAAGATTGTACAACGTATAGAAATTATAGAATTTATGGAGTAATAAATAATAGACATTATAGAACAATGTACTATAGGAATTATAGAATAGTAAATTATAGAAATTATAGAACAATATAGCATAGAAATTATAGGAATTATAGGAACAATATATTATAAGAATCATAGGATAATATAACACAAAAATTGTAGAGTGATATGTCACAGGAATTGTAGAATAGTAAATTATAGAAATTATAGAGTAATGTGTTATAGAAATTATAGAGTAATGTGTTATAGAAATTATAGGACAACAAACTATATAAAAGTTATAAAACAATATAATATATAATTGAAATTACAGAAATTACAGAGCTATATATTAGAAGAATTATATAATATGAATGTAAGGATATTATAGAATAATGTATTATAGAAATTATAGCACAATATATTATAGGAATTATATGATATCAAAGTATAGAAATCACAGAGGAATAAATTATAGAAATTACAGGATCTATGTAATATTACTGTATAGAGATTAAGGGACAATATACTACAGAAATTATAGAAATTATAGGATAATGTATTATAGAAATTATAGAACAGTATATTATTAGAATTATATAATATTAAATTATAGAGCCATATATTATAGGAATTATTGGAATTATAGCACAGTATATTGTAAAAATTATAGGAATTATAGGCTTTATAGAGCAGTATATTATAGGCTTTATAGAGCAGTATATTATATGCTTTATGGAGCACTATATTATAGGAATTATAGAGCAGTATATTATAGGAATTATAGCGCAGTACATTATAGGAATTATATCGAATTATAAAATAATAAATAACAGAAATTATAGCACAGTACATTATTGAAATTATATGGAATTATAAAGTAATAAATAACAGAAATTATAGCAACTATAGAACATAAGTCACAGTGAATGTCTCAGGAGAGTCTACACGTGCAAAGAATTATCCATTAAGAGGCCTGTCTCACTTCATTAGTGCTTAATGATTTACACATCATATTGAACGCTGTTTAACAACACCATTAAAAAAAAAAAAACAAACTTCTCGCCACGATGATCGCTCGTTCACCGCAAATCCAGGCGCGTGTCCCAATCGCCATTAATCTACCACGAAACTTTTTATCGTTCCTCGATGCCTGGCAGAAACGCCGCACGAGACGATCTGACCTTTCTGCTTAGATCGTCTTATACAGTATATATTATGCATTACATACATTTATAATTTTTAATATAACATAATATAACATATATTATATTAAAGCATGAGGTATAATTATATATAATACGATACCTTATAAATAATGTAATTATACGTCATGCCTTTATATTATATATTACATTATAAATTATTAATATATGTAATATATAATATAAGGAGAATAGAGCTGTTTTTTTTTTAAATGGCATAAGTCTGACTATGTCACTTTTTATTGTTACCTGTAGTATCGAGTATATTTTTCAATTAATAATTGCTATTATCACAACAAAAATTGTAAATTTAATTAAAATCTTTTTTAAACTAATTTTTGAAACACAAAGCCACAAATATCTCAATTTTAATACAAATGGAATTAGGACACTTTTAGAATAGTCTACTCAATTATACATCATGCTCCAGATCATATTATATTATATAATATTATATTATGTTATATTATAAATAAAAAATGTAACATAAAACACAAGTATAAATATATGTCACGGGTGAACCAGTGACCCGCGTGTTTCAACGACAGAAACACAGTTACCGTAAATGAAAGCCCGCGCCCTGTTATCGCGGAGATGGACACTCTGTGCCGACCGTGTCGAAAGGAGGTAGACGCGGATACTGTCGCGTAGCGTGTGTCGATGACACTCGTTCCGATTGTGTTGCGATTTTCTATTTGCAGTCCAATCGACGACGTGTGCCTCTATTTCGCAACCCGCCGTCGGTATTCCATCGCCGTGGCTCGCTGTGCAAGCGGGAGCCCCGCTTTCATACCAGGAGAACGAACGCGCGCGCGTGCGCCAGGTGCGAACGCCTAATATCGTCGCTATATTTACGTCGCCCGGCGGCTACCTGCCGGCTCGTCCTCGGTGTTGTCTCGATCTTATCAGTTCCCGTGAAACTGGGCCTTTTGATACGACGACGGGGTCAAAGTATTTTTTGGAATTCACGAAACGGTATCGTTGGATAATTATTGTTGTTTTTTTAAATGGTTTATTTATTGCCTATTTGTAGTTTGTTGTTAAGAGAGTAGAAGTAGATTGGAGGTGGACTGGAAATAGAGTGCTATAAGTAGGCTATTGAAAATATAGTGTTGGGAGTAGACTATAGTAAGCTGACTACTAGGAATATACTATTGTCAGTAGACTATTGCAAGGAGAATATTATAGGCATAGAATAGTAGAATACTAGAGGCATAGATGACTAAAAAAGTAGATTAGAACTAGAGTCAAGCAGACTACTATAAATGGACTAAAAGAAGACTAGTACAAGTAGACCACTATAAGTAACCTACTGCGAGTAGACTATGGTAACTACACTATCACTAAGAGAATACTTCAAGTATAGAATAGTAGAATACTATAGGCACAATAAACTAGAGGCAGATTGGAACTGGAATCAAGTAGACGCCTCTAAGTGGACTAGAAGTTGACCAGAACTAGTTAACAAGTTGGCTACTACAACTGGACGACTAGTACAAATAGACTACTATAAGTAAATTACTACGAGTAGACTACTGTAAGTATAGAATAGAAGAATGCTATAGGTATAGTAGACTAAAAATAGTCTAGAAGTAGATTCAACTAAACAACAATAAGTGGACTAGAAGAAGACTAGAGCTAGGCAACTAGGCTACTACAAATTCGAGTAGTGCAAGTAGGCCGCTATAAGTAAATTATTACGAGTAGACTGTTGTCAGTAGACTATTAAGAATATACTATTATAAGTAGACTATTACAAGTGTAGAATAGTAGATTACTACGGGTATAGTAGACTAAAAGTAGATTAGAAATACAGTCAAGTGGACTGCTATAAGTGGATTAGAAAAAGACTAGAACTAGGCAACAAGTAAACTATCACAAATAGACTCGTACAAGTAGACTGCTATAAAAAAAACTACTACAAGTAGACTGCTATAAATGAACTGGAAGAAGTAGACTGCTATAAATTAACTAGGACAAGAAGACTGCTATAAATTAACTGGTACTAGTAGGCTACTATAAATCAACCAGTACTAGTAGGCTACAAACTAGTAGGCTAAAAACTAAATTACTGAAAAATATACCCCCAATGTAAAATAAAAATGATCTACCCTAATAACAAGCTATAAAAACCACTAAAAATTTATTTTCCTTTCCTAACTAATTATAATTAAACAAAACTAATAACACTATGCTTCTCTTCTATACTTTTCCACTGTTCTAAATCATAGCTGCTCATTTTTCTAATAAATGCATAAAATCCACAGTGCAGTTAATACACGTCAGATTTTCCATTTACGTAGACTGTTGATCACCGATGACACAAAATTTGTTTAGCGACTATAAAAAACAATTTCCTCGCTTTTTAATGAGTTATTGCGTATTCAATATCGGTGTACAGCCATTTGCTAGAAAAATTCGAGGAATACTAGACGAGCATTGTTTGGTTGTTTAGCGGGCTTCGCGAAAACACTGTTTCTATTTTCGTCGATGCGCCGCGGAAATTTCGTACGATTTACTTTGCAAATGGAAGATAATAGACGGTTGTTTGTCGAATAAATAAGTCACCGGCCACGGGCTGCCGGTAGCCGCGAATTGGGAATCCCAATAAACGCGTTTTCGGGGGGAGTTTCGACACACGACCTTTACTTGCTTTATTATAACCTAACCTACTCGAGCGATAGTTTAAAATTTGATTTTTTAAATTAATTACAATTTCTATATATTTCACATTTTATATATGTTTATATACGTGGTTAAATACTCATGTCATTTATTTCGGACACACTAAATGGCACAAGTAATAAAATAAGAACTTGAATAAATAAATAAATAAATAAAATAAATAAAAGCTGAATAAATCAGTAAATACGTAAAAATATAACTAAATATAAAACTAAGTAAATAAATCGAAAGATAAGTCAGCAAGTAAATAAGTAAATGATTGAGTGAACAATTAAGTAAATAAATAAAACAATATCTAAATGAAAAACTAAGTAAATAAATTAATGAACAAATAAATCAATAAGCAAATAAGTAGATAAACGAGTAATTAAAAAGACAAGTAAACTAGTAAATAAATATATAAAAAGCTAAATCACTATTTAATTCAATAAATAAATAAAAACCTAGATAAATAAATAAATAAAAAAGTGAGTAAATAACTGATTAAATAACCAACAAAATAGCTAAATAAATCGAAAAATCGAGCTCTCCTGTGTTTCTTATTTTTCCATATCAAACCCTAAAACATTGACTGAAACCCCATAAAATAGTCGAAGGTACCCCATAAACCGGTAGTCAGTGTGTACGAACAGTGTCCCGTCGCGCGCACCCCTAATCCCAGTAGCAGTATATCACTTGGCCGCGGTAGTGATCCGTCACCGTCACTTGATTTAATTCCGTTTTCTACCCGCTAAATGTTAAAGGGTTGCAGACGTACCAGGCTGAAGAAAGCGGCGCGGACGTGACGGCCGATCATCCTGGCGCGTTATCTTCCGGTCAGCAAGAAGATGTCATCGTAACCGGACGGGGGGCTCTCTTGTATCTTCGATCTTCGTTTCAAAGGGGTTTTATTAGACGGCGATCTCCTACACGTGTTATATCGTGTTACACGCAAGTGTGCGCCGCCGATCGAACTGTATAAGAGACTGAAGACGCAGCCGGCAGAGGAACGCTTATATACAGGGTGGGGGATCGGCAAACCAAGAGACCCAACTTCGGTGTGTGCCCATCCTCTCCTTGGTGTGGTGTCCTCTCTTTTTCCCCATTCTTCGCTGTTTCGACTTCAGGGATAATTCTTGCCGCGGCGTGCCTCTCCCCCCCCCCCCCCCCTCTTCTCTTACCTGGTCGAGAAAGCCTCTCTCACCTGTGAACACACGCGACACCACATCGGTACTATACGCCGAATACGGCGACCCGGGGATCCTTGTACCGCGTTGTCGTCCGCGAGGACCCTTCCGCGCGAGAAACGATACTATAACGAAAGAGAGAAGATATACGAGGATCCCGTGTTCCGTCGATCGAAACTGGGGACACGGGCGAGCGCGGGACGTGATTGACAGATGGGAGTGTAGAGTGGAAAGTGTTCATGGGACGCTGGTAACGTGTAATATAGGATTTATAGAGATTTATAGGATTTTTAGAGATTATAGGGTACGTAGATTTAATAGAAATAGTGGAGGTTATAGATTTTATGGAAATTGTAGTGATTATAGATTTTATAAAAATTATAGCAACTATAGAAAATATAGATTTTATAGAAATTATAGCAACTATAGAAATTATAGCAACTATACAAAATTATAGATTTTATACAAATTATAGCAACTATAGAAATTATAGATTTTATACAAATTATAACAACTATAGAAATTATATAAATTATAGGGATTATAGAATATATAGGAATTATAGAGATTATAAAATTTATAGACAGTATAGAGGTTGCAGAATTTATAGAAATTATAGAGTTTGCAGAATATATAGAGATTATAGAGAGGGTAAAATTTATAGAAATTACAGAGATAATAGCAATTGTAGAAATTGTAGTACAATATATTATAGAAATTATAGAGAAATGTCTTATAGAAACTATAGAATAATAAAGTATAGAATTTACAGGAATTATAGAACAATATATTATAAGAATCATAGGATATTATATTACAGAAATTGTAGAATAATGTGTTACAGGAATTTTAGAACAATATATTATAAATCAATATAATATGGAGGTTATGGAATAATTTAGTATAGAGTATTATAGTACATTATAACATAGACACTATATAAAATAAAATTGTAGAAATTATATAATAATAAATTATAGAAATTATAGCAATTATAGCACAATATATTATAGGAGTTATAGAACAATCTAATATAGAGTTTATAGAACAATTGAGTATAGAGGTTATAGAACAATATAGTATAGAAACTATATAATATTAAATTGTAGAAATCATGAAATAATAAATTACAGAAATTATAGGAATTATAGTATAGTAGATTATAGGAATTATAGGATAATATAGGATAATATATCATATAAATTATAGAACAAGATTCTACAAAAAGACTTGCCAAAATTGCCATAAAAGATTTCGAGAAATCACTACACCAATCAACGAATTCTTTTTTCTGATCATCGAACGAGGATCATTCTTCGAGAATTTCGCGTGTCATCGCTACAATTGATGACTATTCGACGTACAATACAAGATTTTGACAGGTTGATGCATGTCCCGGATGCGGAGATACAAATGCAAACGTAACTAGATTGAGCAACAATAATATCATAGTTGTCAAAATAAACGAAACACCTAACCTAAAAAAAGAAACAAAAGAAAGAAAGAATGAAAAACTATATTAGTATTAAAATTTAAAAAATTAAAGTATTAAAATTATTAGAATACAGCTATTAAAATTTTAAAAACTAAAATATTAAAATTATTATAATAATTCTATGATTCTATTAACAGAATAGAGAACGTCTCTTTTTCATTACGAATTCATTGACAATTTGTTTAATTTGTCCAGCTTATGAAATCCGTATTGAAAAACCGGGGCACTTAGCTTCGATGTCACAAACTATCGGGCAAAGTTCGTCAATTATGAAAGCGATCGCTTCTTAGTCGCGATAATGGATGATCCAATAGTGATTAATAGCTTCGCGCCAAAGAAAATCATTTAATCAAGTCCGATCTTAATTGACTTCGAAGTCGCTCGCTATAAGGCTGAAAATATTTTCTGCGAAAGGGTTGTAGGAGGGTTGCGAATATGTCATATTGATCATCGCTAATTATGTCGAAGAGTCAAGCTCAGAATATATAAAATTGTTACTGAAAATTTCGTTAATAATATCCTCGATCTTCAAGGCAAATTTTGATAATAATATATTTTATTGTTGCCGTAAATTTAGTTAATAATAACCTAAAATTGTCAGGGCAAATTTAATTGATTCTACATTGAATTATGCTTGCAATTTTTAGATATAGGTATAATTGAAAATATATATTTAATTATAAATGCAATGTATAAGTGCAGATTTAATTAACAGTACATTTATATATAACTATAGATTTAATTAATCCTTGATATTAAAGATATTCATTTTATAAATATAAATCGTGATGAATTTTTAAAGGGAACTTAAACAAATTCAAATGCAAACTTTAAATTACGATGAATTGTATAATTAATTACTAAAATATATATTATCTGTAATTTATAAATTTTTAAATCAAAAATCAAAAATAATAGAAATAAAAAAGGATTAAAATTTAAATCGATAGAATTAGAAATTAATTAGATAGAATTAAAATGAAATCGATAAAATTAAAAATTAAATAGCTTATCCTCTATTATAAAAATTAATTCCAGAAGGGGTTAAAGAATGTTGTACAGACTTCCCCGAAATGTGTTCGACGATGTCAGAGATTTATTCGAGAAGTCGCGCGGTTTCGCGGACAACGGTGCGTGCGAAGTTTCAAAACTTCCTAGGCTCCCATGACTCGGAAACCTGAATGCTTCGCTCTCGAGAGAGCGGTGGCTCGAGACCGCCGGTATCCTTGGTGCTCTCGAGCCATTTGCAGCCGGCCCGGTACCCGGCCCCATAGGTGTTTCGTAGTCGCTCGCAGTCAGCGAATGATGATTCATCATCATCTCTCTCTCCCCCTCTCTCTCTCTCTCTCTCTCTCTCTCTCTCTCTCTCTCTCACTGAATCCCGAAGTGTAATTCGACGACTTTCAGCAACTAAATTCGCCGGATTTCGTGGGTGCGACGATTGGGGAAGGCCGCGTGGCACGGCCTTCGATTAAATTAGACCCCGGTATGAACAAACAGGAACGCATTCTTCGCTATAGACGCGTAAATCGAGTAAACGTTTAACCATTTGCAGTCGAAACTATTTTAAATGTAAATCCAAGATATTTGTTTAGACTTTTATAGTGTTGCCACATTTTATACAACACGTAACATTTTATATATTATGGCAATTGTATTTTGCGACTCGTGCGACAGTTGACAGCTCTCGACCAATTATCTAAATATAAAGAAATATGATAAAAATTATTTTCAAACATGGCATTGTTCATTTTTTAGCGGCGCGTTAGAGTCGTCACTCGACCGCAAAGGGTTAACTCGATGTTAAATGTTTCCTATTTTGATTTTATTTGTTTCATTAATCGCTAGAGATTTATTCAATATTTATTTATTATATAATAATTGTTTGTTATTAACAATTGTTAATAATAAACAATATAATAATATAATAATGTATATTATATTATCTATTGTCGAGATAAATATTTACAAACTTAATATTAATATTGTTTATAATATTATTAACCTTTTGCGCTCGGCCTCCGAAGCGCCAATGAAAATTGTTATACAATTAACAAAATAATGTTGACATCGTTAAACAACCTTCCGTTGAAAGCGTAACAGTCTTACGAGTCGCGAGACTCAATCTCACAGGGAAAATTATACTAAGTACACTATAGCTGGTGAAAATAGGAATTTTCGGTCTAACCTTGAAATAGCTTCGAGCGCAAAGGGTTAATTACCACGACAAACGATTCACAAACAATCGTAAGAAAAAGCCGATTTATAAGTCGATAAAACTTTAAAGAGTGAGAAAGAAAGGGAGAGAGAGAAAAGGGGGGGAGGGAGAGAGAGAGAGAGAGAAAGGATTAAATCGCGACAGGTGCATCCGCGTGTCTCACAGCAACGCGACAGGTCGATCCATAAACTGGTACAAGATCGTGAGAAACGATCAATGAAATCAATGAACAAAATCGTCTACTTTGCAATTAGGCGAATGACGTGTGCCATGACGGGTGGGGGACCTTCGAACCTAAGGAATTCCAATTAGCGGCAGATTTGTGAGATGAGGTCGAAGCCGCGTAAATGGCTACATGAATAATGAATTTTCGGGATTGATTCGTTGACGAGAAATGAAGTAATGTATAGTATAGTAATGTACTGTATTCTTCATTAATGTTATTCATTAATTCTAACATGTTATAGTACATTATGTATAGAATAAAATATAGTATATTGTGTACTGTTTAATAAAATATAGTATGTTACACAGTGTATAATGAAACATAGTATTTTACACAGTCTATAATGAAATATAGTATATTATAGATTATAGATTATAAATTATAGATTATAGATTATGGATTATGGATTATGGATTATAGATTATAGGTTATAGAGCATAGATTATAGATTATAGATTATAGATTATAGATTATAGATTATGGATTATGGATTATAGGTTATAGAGCATAGATTATACAATATATTCTACGTTACACATTATACATATTACACAATAATATAACGCATATAATAAATGTAATAATAATATAATACTATAACATATACATTACACATAACATAGTATTTTATACTACCTAATATACATACTATACATTATAGATTATAATATATCCTTTCCGCGGCATGAACCCGCGGAAAGAATCGTTTTTGTATTATATTAAACATCTTCCGACCAGCGCGATGAAACACAATACGTGAGGATTTCGGGTGCTCGTTTATGACAAAATCGTAACATTAGGGCTATTTTTGAGCTTAACGTTTCTCGATATTGCCGACAATAGCATTTTACCTTTTTATAGGCATGCATTTTAGAATTTTACTTTAACTTTCACTTCCTGCTCGATAGCTAATTACATGTCATAAACTCGACTCTTCCGAAGGGAATTTCACGGGCGAACAGTCTAACGGAATCGCCGAGGTTCCTCGGGTTTTCCCAAAACAAGGGACGCGGCATTGTCGGGCGCTCGAGACCCTCACGTAGCCCAGGTATCACCTCCTCTCTTCCAAGAGAAGGCGCGCCAAGGGCGCATGGAAGGAGGTGGTGAAAATTCGGAAGTACGCTGCTTGGATTTCGTGATATTTTGGAAATAACCATCAGCGTGTCATCCCTCTCGTTTGAAACTTTCCTGGTAACATCACCGACTCCGGGTCGCGATTCGTATCGTGACCATCACAGCAAACAATTCAAACCTTGCTCCGTCAAATACAATTTATAATCTCTTCACAGTAAAACGTGTAGAGAAGCCGCAACCGCGAATTCAAAGTTATTTGAGTCGGAGCCTTACAACCGTCGACGACTCGGAGGCTATCAGTCGTTGGCGGAGCGCGCTTAAACATATACTGTATATATTACATTATAACAGCCTTGTGCATTAATAGAGATTTCGTGCTTCCTCAAAATGAAAAATTCATTAAAAAACACTATGTTAAAATTTTGATGGTCAACGGAAGCTTCGTGTGCTATATTTTTACCAATTAACTGGCTAATATATAATTTTATTTTCTAGCACACCCTATAAAAATTCTAAAATATGTTGGAGAGTAAAACAAAAGTCCACAGTCCAGTTAAAAATATTCCAAAATATATTTATACATGCCTATAAGCTTCCCAACATTATAAAACTAATTGCATAAAAATATAAAATTGCAAAGTGTATCAAAACGATATCATAAAATAGACATTATAAGATACAGTACAGAAAAATACATTATAAATTACACAAATGTAATTCAAGTAATTAATATTATTAATATTATGTATTATACAATTAATATTACTATAATTAATGTGTTAGAAGATACCTTACTCAACAATATACGACAAAATAAATTACCCAAGAATGTATCAAAAAATACAGAAATGAATTGAAAATTCCGAAAAATCAGATAAATAGCAAAAGAAAAGACATAAACATTAGAACCGTATGCCGGACGCGAACTAAAATGATTTAGTAAACACGTGGCTCTCGGATCACGGAAATACAGTTGTCCGCGACAACAGGCTTTGACAACAGTAGTAGGGGGAGTTCCATCTAAAACGGTCGTTCAATTAAAACCGGCGATGTTTAATTCATCCAATTAAAACACCATCCTTGGAACACACGAATGGTGTCCCCATTCTTGGAACACACGATATATGTAATCCCGGACACACAGAATTCCACGCTGCTAATTCGACCAAGGTCCCTGAACGGTGCTTCCATACTTCCTCGCGGCCACATACGTACACTTATCCAAAGAAAAAGACAGTACACACGCGTGTTATTGTGCTATAGCATTAATCTTTAATTTCTCGCGTTATAGTTATGGAGCAGGAAATTTTCTGATGCTTTATATTTTTCTGTGATACATTATATTATAGTATATTATATCATTATCATCAATTTTATGTGATTCGTTCTCTAATTTATTATATTTTTCTGTAATACAGTTTACAATGAATATATTACAGTATTCTTATAAAAGCCATTTATATTGTATCATATGTATAGTACATGTCACAATTTTTATCTAATTTATTTTACAATGTATCGCATTTATTTCTATAATACATTTTTTAATCAATATTTTATAATCTTCTCATAACACAGCTTACTTAACAGCTAACTTATTTTTAAATAATTTCTTTTAAAATGCACCACCTTATGCACACACCCCATAACATTCTTACTTTGCATCCTCCCATATTTAATTACCTAACATTATATTCTCATTTGTATATTGAATAGAAACGTGTCCAGAATAATAAACCTAAGAATAATAATCTTTCGACGCTCGTGCAATAATTTCTGGCATCGCCGTTTTTCTTTATAATAAACAACCACCTAGAACGCCTCGACACCTCGTTCACTCCAGTGTTCAGGCCTCCATAGAAATACACATAATACCATCCCGCTAATAGATACATTTCGATTCGTTAACAGCATCGTCTGTCAAACGAAATTCTCCGCTTCGTTGTTCGCTGAAAGAACGCATTTTAACTCGGTGTGTGTTTTCGACGCGCATTCCAAGACGCGCTGCGCGGGGCGGACCGCTACGCGCGGTTCATTATGTAAATAATATCTATTATTTATACGCCTGTTCGCGGCCGCGATTAAGCTGGGTATCGTCGAGTGTCTCGGCCGGGTGTCAGAAGGTTAATAGAATTAACATTTAGCCACGCGTTTCAGCGATCGCGCGGTGAAGCTGCAACCGTGACTAGCGAATTAAATGGAAAAGAAAGCGTCTTTTTTTGTGGGAAAGGAAAACCTAATTCCTGTGTGACACGCGTTTAGGGATGTTTCTTAGAGCGACCTTATCCTTGAATTGTCGATATGAAGCTGCGGTAATTATTTATTAATTTATATTCGTTAGGTAATTTGGTTCTTCGATGTTTAGAAAATTATGGCATTTTGTTGATATTGTTTCTAAAAGTGATATGGTTTATGTAAAAATAATATAAGTTGTTAAAAGTGTGCTTTTCAGTGATGGTTATATTATAGAATTTTTAGTTAAATTATCTCTATTTATTTAAGATGGAAATTTAATTTTGTTTCATTAAGATGAGAATTTAATTAATTTGGGATTAAAAGAGGAAGAATCGATTATTTTCTGTAATATAGAAATGGCGAATTTTTGTTGTGCCAATGAATGTATAGCTTAATATAGCAATGTAATATAATATATGTAATCTGTTAAAAGCTATTTGACAGAGAAACTGAAATATAAATACTATTATTATTAGTATTGTAATTATTACACTGAAATGTGATATTTTGAAGGTGAGAGAAAGCTTAAAAAATAATGCTATATTATATTTCACTCAGCAAGATCATCAATTATATATTAAGAAGACAATAGAAATGAATAAGATCAAAATAAAGTCAAAGTAAAATCGAAATAAAATCAAAATAAAATCAGAATAAAATCGAAATAAAATCGAAACTAAAATCAACCTAAAATCAACTTAAAATCAACCTAAAATCCAACTAAAATCGAAACAAAGTCAAACAAAAATCGAAACATCTTGGAAATGGGTGTTTAAATACATTTAAACTAAGGTTTAGTTTTAAATAAAAGAAACTTTATTTTACGGTGCGTCAGGAAGCTCTTTTCTATGCAGATGCTTTTCTACGACTGACCGTGGCCTTTCCGGAACCCCGAAAAGAAAACTCGGGTCCCTTCGTAATTCGAAACTGTTATGTTTGTGTCTCACAAGGCCAAGCACTTATACGAGGTGTATATTTTCCTATCTTAATTTCCATCGCTTCTAAGAACATTGACTTGTTTTTGTCCATGCACAAATATCGTATTGTGGGTAATACGTAATATTCCAATAAAAAAAAATCAAACAAAAATCCAACTAAAAAAATCAAACTAAAATAAATAGAAACGAAAACATACCAAGTCTGTTTATTCACACTATAGTAAAATTGACACTGCGAGAAGGGTAAGGGCTATGTTCGCGTCAAAAACAGCCGCGCCACGTTCGAATTTTCCCGCAGAAAGGAAGTTTCTAGCATACTTGTTGCCATTCCGCGGCGACAGCCGGGGAGGACACTTTGCATGCCGGATGCGTAAAGCACGCGGTGTTCCTACCGGTCCCCCAGATGGTCAGATTACGAATTTTTGTCCGGTCTGGCCTGATACGTACGTAAACCGCGTAGCCGCGATTTCTTTTCGAGAGGCAATTTGGGCTTTCCACGATCGTTCTCTGAGTAAACCACAGCTACTAATTTCGTTCCGTGGGACACCGTATTCCGCCCATACCATGACTCAAATCCGTACATAAAGATCACGCAATCCACCATTATAAAATTATGCGATCTTTAGCGAAATTAATACTGGACGATAGTAGTTAATTATTGTAACATATTTGGAAGATTATTAGAAGAATTCTTAGCTATTTTTGTTTAATTTTGTTTTATATTTTTGTCTGTCTATATTTAGTTCTATTTTATATTTTTGTCTATTTTTATTTTTTAATTTAGGACGTTTTTATTTCCTATATTTAGCTCGTTTTTATTTTATTAAGTTCTGACGGTATTTATTTTTTATTTCAGTTTGTCTTTATTTCATTTATTTCTGTCTGTTTTTATTTATCATTTTATTTTGTCTTTATTCCATTTATTTCTGTTTGCTTTTAATTTTTATCTCAATTTTTCCTTATTTTATTATTTCTGTCTATTCTTATTATTTATTTTATTTCGTCGCTGTATAATTGATATATTTTAAATAGTCCTTATTTCATTCATCTTTGTCTGTTTTAATTATTTACTTCACTTTGTCCCTATTTAATTTAATTCTGTCTGCTTCTATACCTTATTCTGTCTTTCCTATATTAAGTATTTAATTTACATTAAATTGCCTTTGCTTCATTTATTTTTGTCTGCTTTTATTCTTTATTTTATCTCGTTACTATATATTTAATTCAAATGAAATTGTCTTCACTTCATTTATTTCTCTTTGCTATTATTTTTTTAAAAATAAACTCTTTCCTCTACAATGTACTTAATGTAATTTAAATCGTTTCTACGTCGAAATTTATGGCGAAATAAAATAAATTTCGCCATTAAGCAAAGAAATATGAATAAAAAGAATATATAAATAAGAAATATTATTATACCTAAGAGCAGCTATTTTTGCTTTTTGCTGTCGAGTCAATAAAAATCGAGCAATTCGTTTATGGAACGTAGCACAGTTTTCGATCGCGGCTGAAGACAACCGGCGAAAACTTTCACGAATTCGGTAGCGTCGCGTGGGCGCCCGCCTATCGTTCCACCAGCGGATTTCCTAACGCGCGAATAAATCCGATAGAAATTTTTCAGCCGGAATTTCGTCGTAGGACGCGCGTTGCCGGATCCTGGGCCACCGTGAGAAATTCCGTATATCCGCCACTTTCACCGGCGATGCTCTCTAACGTCGTCCTTCCCCGCTCTAAATCCTCGCCAAGCAGAGGACACTCCGCGCCGCCTGTGTTAGCACATCAATTTGTCGAATTAATTCGATCGATCCGGCGGCCGGTTGCCGCGTTAAACTGATGAATCTCGGCGCGGCCACGCAGATTTCGCAATCGACGAATAGGATGAACGATGAGACGAATATCGTGGATCTATTGTGAGATAACCGGAGAAAGGACGCCTCGATCATCGACTGTTTTAACGCGTATTTTTACGGTGAATTTTTGCGCGTTCACAATTTTTATCGCCGTTCACGAAATTTAAAATTTTCTGCAAAAAACATATTAAGAATAGAATCCAATATTAGATAAAAATTAGACGGACTTTAAATAAATTTCAGGTAACAACTTAAAACAATGTAAATTTGTTAGTTGTATATCATATTTTATACTGTCAGTCACCGATGACTGACGCGACACTCATCGTCAGCCGCCGGTGACTGACGCGGCACTCAACGCGTTAAAACAAATCCAAGAAAACATCTATTGCTCTCTGCAACAAAAACAATCTCTACAGTAACTGTCCAACCTCCAATCTTAATCAAATACATACTCTAATAAATATACTCTATAGTACAATATAATAAATATACCTATTATCATCTATTCCCCCTCAGTTTAATTACAAAATTGATTACAATTTATAAATTCTTAAAATGCAAGCTCTTGGTCGCCAAAACGCGCGAGGACCCTCACAGAGGACCCGTCAAATATTTCTTACCCCTTCGGTGCCATGACCTCAGTATACAGTGACATGATCTCGATTTATTCGGCGACCAAAGGAATTCGAATAAGAAAGCGAGTCGGGTGTAAGCGGTGAGTTAATTGTTCCGTGAAACGGGTCTTAACCTCGCGCGACATAAATTCGGCGGATTAGTCGGGTATCACGGTGTTCCATTGTCGCCGGGTTTTCCGTCGAGTGCTTCTTCACTCTTCGGCGAAAATTGATGGCGACCGGGAGCGGATTACCGGCGTGGATGGGGAGAAAGAAGGTCTTGTGGAAAAAAAGGAACGAGGCGAAAGGGAACGCGGTTAGGCAACTGTAGCTCTTTTTCTTTTCATCAGCTGATTGGATCGGGCTGCGTGGTATAGTGCGGTTTTCACTTCGCGATAACGGATCGGAGATGCGACAGGGGCTGCACTGGCAAGGATCGAGCTCTGTCGATGGATCGAGACCTCGAAACCTCGATCATCGGTCATCAAAATTAATTGATTCGTGTTTAGGTGATTTTTTGGCGAGGACGATTTTTATAAGGTTTTTCGGTAGACTTCAAAATTAAGTGTCAACATTAAATGCCAATATTTAATGTTAGAATTAAGTTTCTAGGTTATGTCAAGCTCCAAATAAAATATCAAAATTAAGTATCAACATTAAATGTCAGAATTAAGTGTCGTGGTTATGTCAAGGTACAAATTAAATATAAAAATTAAGTTTTAACATTAATTGACAACTTTATATGACAGAATTAAGTGCATAAGTTACATCAAGCTCCAAATAAGATATTCAAATTAAGTGTCAATATTAAATGTCAGAATTAATTATCAAAATTACGTCAAGGTCCAAATAAAATTCTCAAAATTAAATGTCGACATTAAATGTCAGAATTAAGTGTCGAAATTATTTCAAGACCCAAATAAAATATCAAAATTAAATGTTAACCTTAAAAATCAAAATTAGATGTCAAAATTAAGTCCCAATATTAAATATCAACATTAATAACAAAATCAAATGTCTAAATGAACTGTCAAAATAAAATATCAAAATAAAATATCAAAATAAAATATCGAAATAAAATACCAAAATAAAATGTCCAAAAATTGAAAAAAAATTCAATGGAAAGCTAAATGTACACGTAATTAATATTCTCTTCCGCTGACTCCTGTATTTTCCACAACATCTAAAAAAAGATTAAGAAGATAAATAAAACTACTTGCGAAGCTACATGGATTTCAAAACCAGATACAATCAAAGCATAATCATCCAGCAAAACACAGCATTCCTGAAAAATTCTTCACGTATTTCCTTGTTAACAATATTTAGGAAGCAGTGTGACGCAAGAGAAGAAAAGCTGGTACAGGATGGTATACAAGGAGCCAGTGTGGCAGGATTGATTAGAATTCGATGAAAGTATCCAGTCACCGAGTGTACGTATTACCATAACACAGGCCGGGCGAAGGGGTCTCGTTATCCGGCAGCATCTACTGTCAAATTGAGATCTTTCCTCTACCTATACTCCCCTTGTCGCGATTTCAATAATTAAGCACAGTCGAAAGGCTGTGTGTTCCTCCTTTATGTACCGTCGTGCCATCGATTCGAAAGTTTCGGATAACAAAATTGAAACTTTCCAAACTGATCAAGATGTGCCGGCACACTGTCATCCTGATCGCAGAAGAGGACCTTCCTTCGATGAAGACATCCTTGACGATTTTATTCGACAAGTTACACGGCTCCAGGTCTTTGCTTTTCTACTTTTTTCATTGAAATGCCGGAACTTGTGCCACTTTGTTGCAGAGATATAATTTCTTTTCAGGTAGAAGGCTATGGAAGGGGTAGAAATAGGGAGGGGAGGTAATAGTAATAAATAGTAATGGTGTATAAATAATAACATTAATAACTTTAAGAAATGGGGAGTCCCTGAAAAAATAATTTTAGGAATAAGGAGACTCGAAGCAATATTTTTAGTGATATGGAGTCTAGATGTCCTGAAGCTTGATTTATAGGGTCTCTAGCTTGAACCCTTTGCACTAGAAAAGCTCTAGAACAGCTCTAAAACAGCTCTAAAAAAGCTCTAGAAAAGCTTAGAGCTATATTTTTGGATCCAGAAGTTCTGAAACTTGATGTATTGCCTCTAGAAGACCTTCACTTTGAAAACTCCGATCTAAATATACCCTAAACTTAACTAGCTTTATCTACCTCTCCAAAAGCTTGATTTCTAGTGTCTAAAGGCTCTCTAGCTTGAACCCTTTGCTCTATAACAGCTCTATAAGAACCCAAAACTTTATTATTTTTATCCAAAAGTCCTAAAGCTTAATGTGTTAGCTCTAGAAGTCCTTCACCTTGAAAACTCAGATCTAAAGATACCCTAAACTCAACTAGCTCTATCTAGCCGCCCTAGTGCCTCTATTCTAAACTCTAATAAACCCCCATCTCGAATCCTCTTCTCTAAAATCATCTAAACCCTCCTCGCCTCCAACCAAAATCCCCAAACCGTCATTCCACATCCCCATACACTCTCATCACCATTTCTCCAGCCAACAATCATCAACTCCGAGTTCCCCATAAACCATAATCATCCTCCTCGAAGAAAGTACATTCCATCCACCTATCAATACGCTCTTACGGAAGTCATAACGCGCTCTCAGTACCACATACGATTTTCCTCGCTTACGCAACGGCTCATCTATCGCGGATAATACGCGCGTATAATAACGCTTCCCTGTCGCCGGACATTTTTCGTAGCCCGCACGGCGTGACGCGGCGGTCGCATTGCTTGCGATTATATCACCGTCGATCGACAACAATGTCAGCCGGCGTTAGAAGCGAGTCACAGGTTATGTCAAGGGGATTGGGGAGGGGGGATGGGACTGGTTCTTCTTTCTCTCCGGCGCAGAGGCTCGCGAAAGTTACGCACGCGGTCCGTCCGCGCCAAAACCTGTTAGCACATGTAAATTACGTCTTCGGGACATCATCCGGAGGGACTCACGGCGCGCAAGGTATCGTTCCGTGCGACGCCCGGCCGTCCGGAGAAAGTGATGACTCGCCTGCTACTGATTCATGACCGTTCGGCAGATCCCCGTGGCCGGACCGGTCGAACAGCGACACGTGATTTTGAGGAAACCGCGGGAATGCTGTGGGGAATGCGGATTTTTATTAATCAGGAGGCTGAAGGATAAGACGAGCTTTAATTTACTATATATAATTTAATATACTATATATTGCTATATACCTTAATTTATAATATCTGGGACTGATTTCGCGACTTATATTATTAATAATAATTTTTTTGGTGATAAAGTCAGCTGCTTCTTTAAATAAAAATAAATTATCTTTATGTGAAGTTGTTTAATTCTAAATAAATAACTAAAAATAATTATATTAGTAACAATATTAACTACGACAATAATAAGTAAGTTATAAATAATTATAAATAATTTGTATGGTACATAAAGTAACGCAGCCACCCCTTTAAATAAATATAAATTGTCTCCATTTCAATCTTCCACTCTATTTTCTTTTTAATAAAAAATAAATAACTAAAAATAATAATATTAATAATAATAACTATTACTATAATAACAAGTGTATTATAAACAATATATCTACGTTCTCAAATGCTTCTAATTTGTATGATACATAAAGTAACACAGCCACCCCTTTAAATAAAAATAAATAAATAAAAATATTAACTGAAAAATATTAATTAAAAATAAATATTAATAGTAATAGCTATTACTATAATAACAAGTATATTATAAACAATATGTCAACGTCCATAAATGCTTCTAATTTCTATGGTAAATGCAGATATAAATTTAAACATAGCATGCTTGGGAGATCGCCTTACGGGACCGTCAATCGTTAGTTTTTACTTTCTAATGCCGGGCTCGTTGCTGGAACAAGTGGTCGTACGAGAGCATTACAGAGACAAAACATTGAACTTCACTGAGACGGCGCAACCGCGTCGTTACATGTGTCGATGGAGAGGCGCGCTGCATTTTAATTTGTCGGCACAGCGTTTGCGCCTCTCTCGCCGTGTGTCTCAATTCATCCGTTCGTCGGCGCCCCTTTTTGCACGTACGCGCGAAATGATCGACATCTGGGCGGCTTTGGTCCGTCGTTTTTTCCAACTCGAATCCGGGAAACGATTCGCACGTGTCAGGAAACTCGAGTTTTTCCGGAGCTGCTGCATTCTAAGACGGAATATCAATCTCGAGGGGAGAGGAGCACGAAACTAGGCTATTTTCATACTAATTTTCCACAGAGATTAATTTTACAACAATATTTCATTTTAGATTTATTTATATTTATTTTAATTATTTATTTCTATTTTTATCTATTTTCATTTTTATTGTAATCAATTTTAAATTTGAGAATTTATTTTTACTTTATTTACTTATTTTTATTTATTTTTATTTTTGTTTAAAAAGCGTTGTGGTCGTACTTGGAAAACCAATTTTAATAAAATAAACAAATTTAATTAATAAAACAAAAATAAACAATTTTAATTAATTTTATATTTTAGGATTTATTTCTATTTTATTTACCTAATTTCATTTTTATTTTACTTACTTATTTTTATATTTATTTTTATTTTAATTAATTCTAAATTTGAGAATATATTAACAAGACCTAAATTAAATCATAAATAAAAATTTTCAATTTTAATATTATCACCACATTAATAAACTCAAATTAATTACAGAACCTGAGTAATATAATAATATTATTAGCAACAAATGTTGCATTAGAAACACCTGAAACAAACATCCTAATCACTTTGGTAAATTTATTCCATCAAAAGAACTGTCTGTGCAACTTACTAAACGACTGCATATGTCTCGAGATTCCCAAGCGAGCGATTGCAGTGCGCACTAATTAATTCATTAATTCCCGAGACGCCGAACGACATTAAATCCAGCTGTCGAATCCACGCAACAGAGTCGCTAGCATTGCATTCGAAACTACGTTGCAACTGCAATTGCAGCCGAGCTCCGTAACTATTGATAATACTCGATAATCTCGTCTAATTCTATTTTACATCGTAACAATGTTGGGAACCATCGAGCCGAATTCTTGGAACTTCCCTAACTGCGACGTGCTTATCGGATGTGACAAACACGTTGCATACAGGGTGTCGAAAAATTAGTGTAAAATTAAAATTATTTTGAATATCTTCAGTCGATTCCTTAGGTAATTTGAAGCAACCTTTTCCTTTGCGGAAATGCTGGGAAAAGCTTCGTTCTCGAGTTATTTGAGAAAAACGTGGACCAATCAGAGGGCGAGTAGAGGCCACAGTCTTCTCCTACTGGCTGGTGTTTTTCATCGATATCTCATTAACGAAGAGTCGCAGAATATTTTTGTAAAGGAAAAAGTTAATACAAATCACACAAGGAATAATTCTATTAAAACACCTTTTTTGCTAAAATTATTTATATTATTTATTACTCTGAAATTAACAATCTCTGCTAGATCAAATTAATCGCCGAATATTTCATTTCACATCGAATCTTTCGTTTTGATGGTGAAATTGTTACAAAGGAATTAACGCAAAAATTTAATGACGTCATCGGAATCGCAACGCTGTACCACGTGACCGAACAAGTTCACTGACATTCACCCTACATGGCGACGTTCTTGAAAAGGTAGGACGAAAACACGGAACCTGTCTCGCGAACAGCTTTGGGCAAGGAGCGACCGTTGAACGCGCGTCACGAGCCTCTGATTTATAGTTGCCATAATCAGCGGAGTTTATTGTTGCGATCGCAGCGCCGCCTGGGGAAAAGGAAAAATGCGAGCTCGTTCACGGAATACCGGATCACTGTTATCCTAGAGGATCAGGACTTGTAGCGATGACATCAGCTGTTTCGATTTGCGGAAGTAGATGCTATAGTATTATATTATACACAGTAGGAATGCTATAAATACTGTAAATAATATAGTAGGAGAAATACTGTAAGTAGTATGGTATAGTAGTATTTATAGTGTTATAGTATTTATTGTATTTATAGTATTTATAGCATTCATAGTGTGCTGTAGATAATGTAGTACTACAAATATTGTAAATGCTATAGCAATGTGAATGCTATAAGTATAGCAGTATTATAAATACCGTAGTACTCTAAATGCTATAGTGCTATGAGTACTCTAATACCGTGATTGTCGAAATATTATAAATACTATAAGTATTATATTATACTATGAAAATGTTACGATACCATACGTGCAACGATACTATGAATGTTGTACTACTATAAGTACTATAACACTATAAATATTGTAGTTCTATAAATACTACAGTACTATAAAAATACTGTAAATCATACTATAACAAATACTATAAATATTATACTACGATAAATGCTGCAGTACTATTTATATAGTAGTACTATATTAATAATACTATATATTAAATAAAATAATCACTGTAGTATTATAAATGCTATAATACTATAATTACTGTAGCATTGTGAATTCTATAATACTACAGTACTATAAATATTACAATACTATAAATACTATACTACTACACATGCTGCAGTACTATAAGTACTATAATACAATAAATGCTATAGTGCTATAAATGCTATAGTGTTATAAATGCTATAGTGCTATAAATACTATACTGCTATAAATACTACAACTACTGTACTACAGTATAGTATATACATTACAGTAACCATTTAATCCAATCACTCAATCTAACAATATTATTTTTCTTTGACCACAAACAATCCAAAAATTACACCAAAAACTTGCATAAACTATTATAGCACAGAGTGCTCCCGGCACTCACGTGACCAATTTTCCCAACCGCGTATCGGACTCGCGTAATATCGCGCGTTAGTCGTTTGACGTGCACTATACGTTGCAGGATGCACTCTGTAACCCCCCTCCACGGCGTTTTTAATATGCCGGTCACGTGTCGCGCCGCGACGCAACAGAAAAATCCATGGCGGACCTTATCCGCGGGCGAGGTTTAATCTCATGTAGGACTCGTGATTCTACTATGAAAGGCATCTCCGGCTGGCCGTACCGTTTTCAACAAAACGTAATCTAAATTTCAAGCGAGCATCACCTCTGTCTTTGCTATCCCGAACATCTGGCCGGTCTTCTTCTTCTTCTCTCTGTACGCGACAAGCCCGTTCGGGCATTCTGGATGCGCGTAGCGAAATGCATCGACGATGTCGTGCAACGACGTTATGTTTTACGCGAAACAATTATACAGACATTGTACACAATTTTTTTTTTTGAAGTCTGTATTTAATTAAAATGTCGACTGGTGTGTGCTGGTTCGTCGAGATTAAGATATTAGATTGTTTTAGGTTGCATATAATTTGTATGGTGATTTCTAGTGGTTAATTTTTTGTGTTAGAATGTAGAAATTAGGTATAGTTAGGTCTAGGTTAGGTGTCTGCGTAGTGGGTGGTAGGATAAGATGGCTGTTAGGTTGGAGGAGTGGGAGTGGGTTATGTGACGCTTTGGAGAGGGGTTTGAGTGTCACGTGACGCTATTCGTGAGTTCAGTGCGTCACGTGACGCTACTCAGGAGTCCAGAGCGTCACGTGACGCAGTACTGGAGTCCCACGCGTCACGTAACACAGTATTGGAGTCCCACGCGTCATGTGACACTACTCAGAACTTCCACGCGTCACGTGACACAATACTGGAGTCCCACGCGTCATGTGACTACTCAATGCTCCCACGCGTCACTTAACGCTATAGAGGGGTATCAGCCTGCCATGTGACTCACTATAAGAGTCCATCGCCTCACGTGGTCTCTCCCCACTCCTCTAACTCAAAATCTAGCCTATCTCACCTACCAATTAACTCTTACTAAATTCACGAAAAATTACAGAGCGTACCTTCGCACAGTTTCGCAACAACAAAGTTATATTTTGCTAGTATAGAGCAACAGTCAAGCCTCGAAATAATAGGCTACAACTTTTAGAGCATCGAAGGCGTAACTCACAATGATCGGAATCCCTGTTCGCGCATTTATGCGAGGATAGTAAAGGACCGGATCGAACCGGCAGGCAGATCAGCCTTTAATAAAACTTTACTGCCCTACAGAAAATGGAAAACGTGAGGTAGACATACAGGGGTGAAACGAAGAGCCGACGTATCCCGATGTTCGGCGACGCATGACGACGCTATTCTTTCGAATAGTAAAAGCACCGTCAATGAGATTAGGCAAGCAAAAATCGTCGAGGGGTTATGTAAGGATTTTTATGAAGTTTTTTCTTTCTCGTTTTTGTTGCGGAAAGAGTCGCGGAACAGTGTGAAAATGACGAGCACTGAATCACGATGTACTATTTTATAAAGACAAATACGCTATAAGCCGCATAAACGTCCGCAGTCCAACGGTAACAAATGTTCGACAGCGTCTGTACATAATATTCAACTCTTTCCCCCTCGGTCCGTCGCCCATTTGTCTGACGCGCGTCCGCTAAATATATGCAATTATTTACAATCTACTGTTACACAATTGTTGCATAAGGAATCCGCAACGCGAACGCTTTCCTCGGCAATTAATGCCGCTGTCATTAGGACCGCGCGATTTTTCCGGGTGATTTCCTTTCGAAAGCGATTTTCAGGTGGCTGATATTTCGAAATGACGATTAAAAGAACATTAATGGTGATTAGATTGCGGGAGAATGTATTTTGAAAATTCAGTGAAGAGTTTGAGTGTCTCGCGAGCAATCGGAGGAAATGTACTACTGGTGAGAGGATTTTTTAAATAATATTCTATGCCAGCAAATTAATGTTTAAAAGTGGAGTTCAATAATTTTTGTCGAGCAAATTAATAGAAAATAAATTTCAATAGCTCAGTGATGTATTTAAGCATCTCGCGAACAATTAACAGAATCACTAGCATCTAGTATCACTAGTTATACTGTGCACCTAGAATTTTTTTTATTGTACAATTAAGCTTGTATTGTACAACTGGAATTTTTTTATTGTACAATAGAGCTTGTACTGTACAACTAGAATTTTTTTATTGTTCAATTGAGCTTATACTGTACCATTAGAATTTTTTTATTATATAATTGAGCTTATACTGTACAACTAGAATTTTTTAATAAATCACAGAAACTTAACTATACTACTTGAACTGTCCAGATAACAAATTTATTTCCCATTAATCATACAATCATTTAATTAATTTTATTTATTTTCTATAATTCCACTTAACTATTTTCTTCGAAAACAAATACGAATTTTTTAAAAATTCTATTATTGTGCAACCACAACCGAATTGTTTTTATCTAAGATTCGACGCGTCACCTGATTCCACAGGTAGACAAGCATCGCAAACGCTTCTGGGCTTCTGCAATATCTTCCTCGCTGCATCCCGTGAGAGAGGACAAGAAACACCGTCCCGCTAATCTGATCAATTTAGGATCCCGTGTACCGAGCCGTGTTCACGAATTCATTATGCTTTCAAGACGATTTATTATATCTGTCGTGACGCTGGTATCCATAACCCGTTCGCGGTGCTGTAATCACGCGGCGTGTTACGTCTGCCAGGCTTCGTTACCCTGATACCGAAGCGATCCCGGCGTGCCTCGCATTCCGATTCGATTGGTCGCGAAAGTCGCAGAATCGCGCCAGAAGAAAAAGAAAGGAGGAAGAACGTGGATCTTCCATCGGCGATGTATCGCTTCCTCCTGCGAGTACCCATTTCTACTCCGTTCGAATTGTTTTCTATTGCTCGCGAGACACTTAAATACATCACTCGATTTTCGAGATTTATTTTCCGTTCCATTTTAATATGATCGATAGATTGTTTAGAATATCATTTTAGAAATTGGGTTACAGGTGTCATTGTTCTTCCAATTGCTCGCGAGACACTTAAATACTTCACTGAATTTTTGAAATTTATTTTCCGCGAATTTAGCCGAGATGAATTATTGTACTCTGCTTGGAAATGATTAATTGTTGAGTTAGAATATCAGTTTTAACATCGGGTCACCACTGATACGGTTTGATCGATTGCTCGCGAGACACTTAAACACTTCACTCGATTTTTCAAGATTTATTTTCTTTCAGGTTGATCAAGGACCAAACTCCATTGTAATATGATCAATAACTTGTACAATTTCAATTATACAATAAAATTGCAGTCTTACAATAATATTCCAGTCGTACAATAATATACCAGTTGTACAATAAAAGGGTTCCAATCGTACAATGAAAAAATCCCAGCGGTGGAAAAGCAAATAAAATTCGAATTCGAATGATATTTGTTCTTCGGTGAAATAGTCCCGGGAGCCAGAGATATTGAAACAAGCAAAGGCTGCTGGGAATCTTGGGGCGTCAGCCTGCGCGTATAAACGAAGCTCGGAAGAATTTGTGTCAACACGCGCCGGCACGGTGGTAGGCAAACGAAGGGGCACAGAGAGGAGTGTTACGGAAAGAAAAGAGGCAAGAGATTAAATCAACCATAAAATCTTGAATATAGCGCGTCCCGTTTGCTTTGGTCTAAAAGTTTCCAGCAATTTTTTAGAGAATCGCTGTAAAAATACTACTGGGAAGGCGGTTGTTAAATATTCATAACGAGGGGATGATGGTGGTTGGCTTCTTTTAAAAAGACAAGCTTGTTTTCTTAAATGTTGAGTCATCTTTCAAATGAACGCATCTCGAGAGAAAGCATCGTGTATTATTTTAATAATTTAGAGGAAATAAATATTAGGTCTATAACTAAGTTCTCGCTGTTTGCCTATAGGTGGCTCCAGCAATAAGTGCTTGTCGATTTAGACATAGCCACAACGTCATGAACCAAACTTAGACATCTGGCAAACAGCCCCCGTTAACACGTTAGTGAATTTGTTTCGGCGTCATACACTTTTGATTGTTTGAAGATGTCTGGTTTTGTTCCAAATAATCGTCATTTGCGGGAAGTGTTGATTTTCTTATTTCATTCGAAGAAAACGGCGGCTGAAGTGCATCGAGAGCTCCACAAAGTTTACGGAGATGCTGCTCTAAGTGAAACAACGTGCCGTGATTTTTTCCGTCGCTTCAGAAACGGTGATTTCAATGTTGACGATCACCCGCGTGAAGGAAGGCCAAAAACGTTCGAAGACGCTGAATTGGAGGCAATGCTTGATGAGGATCCGTACCAAACGCAAGAACAACTTGCTTCAGTATTAGGAGTTACCCAGTAAGCCATTTGCAAGCGACTGTATGCGCTGGGAATGATTCAAAAGCAAGGAACTTGGGTTCCAGAGGCACGAAAAGTGATTCTACTGCATGACGGCGCTCGGCCTCATGTTGAAAAACCCGTTAAAACCTACGTGGAAACCCTCAAATGGGAAGTCCTACCCCACCCGCTATATTCCCCAGACATTGCGCCATCCGATTATTACATGTTCCGTTCGATGGCACATAGTCTGGTTGATCAGCAGTTCCGAACATATGAAGACATCAAAAAATGGCTTGATTCGTGGATAGCCTCAAAAGATGAGGACTATTATCGCAACGATATTCGAGCTCTGCCAGAAAGATGGGCAAAAGTTGTAGCTAGCGATGGGCAATACTTTGAATGAGTCATTTGTAACAATTTTTTCACAATAAAGTTGCGTTTTCATACAAAAAACAGCGAGAACTTAGTTGTAGACCTAATATATTTTTAGTTAGATTTTATTTCTTTAATTTTTTCAGATCTTTTTTGTCAAAGATAGGTTAGAGTTAAATTAGAGTTGGATGAGGGTTAGGTGAGAGTTTTTAGGTTAGTGTTATGACATAGAGAGAGAAAGATAGTATAGGAAAACTTGATGCTAGGGTAGGGTCAAAGTTAGGTCAAAATTAGATCAGAGTTAGGTCAGAGTTTTTAGGTTAGTGCAATAAAATAGGAAAAGGAAGGTAATATAGAGAAACTGTAGGTCAGGGTTAGGTCAGAGTTAGATCAGAATTAGGTCATAATTAAGTCAGAGTTACGTCAGCATTAGGTGAGAATTTTTAGGTTAGTACAATAACATAGAAAGATAAAGATAATATAGAAAAACCGTATTCCAGCGTTAGGTCAGAGTTTATAGGTTATGACAAAACTCCAGAGAGGGAAAAGGACATAAATATTTTATTTCAAGAAAACTATGTACCAGGGTTAAGTCAGAGAAATATAAATAATTTCGGTAAAATGCATTTCTCATTTTAACTATATGTCATGGTTACATCAGAGTTTAATGAGGATTAGGTTAGAGTTATCTCAGAGTTAGATCAGTGCCATCTCATAGTTAGATCAAAGATAGCTCAGAGTTAGATTAGACTTAGGTGAGACGTTTTAGGTTAGTGCTATGGCACAACAAGATAAAGATAGCAATATAAATATTTTAAGTTAAAAGAACTGTATACTAAGGTTAGGTCAGAGATAAATCATGCTCTTTAGGTTGCTAAAATAACCCAGGAAAGAAATAAGAATATAAGACAAAACTACACGTCAAGGTTATGTTACATTTAGGTCTCGGTTTCATGAATCCTTTAGTTTAAATATCTTCGAGGTTAATCTTTTTAGGTTAAACTAAAATCCTACTGCTCCTAAATACAACTTCGACTTTTCCTACAAAAATATTAAAGTAACAATAATAATTTGAAGTATATTAAACAAAAAATAATTTAATAAAATAATGAAAAATCGTTTCTTAAGATAAACAAAAGGGTGGCAAAATGGCGACGTTTCGCGTTAGGTTAGTAAATGGAAATCGGTGTGGCAGAGCTCGTCGTGGGTTTCGGTTCGCGAAACGAAGAAACGTTCTGGCCAAGACGGCGGCACGGTATCGAGAGGTTGTTTAAAGGTTCTAGGGGAAAAGGTTAATTATCCGGAGTCACCGCGAAGAATTCCGGAAGATGTTTGGCAACTGTGCCTGTGCAGTGGAAGCGAAAGTCTTACTCCCATTGGGCCCGCTCGAATCGGGGTTACTGGTCAGCCCGCGAAACCAGCCGTTCGATGCCCACGCGGCCGGCCTTTCGGCGTGATATTGAATAATACTCGGCGTTAACCGTGTACGAGTTAATTGTCGGTAATGACCGTGTTACGACAGCTTCCGCTTTCTACAGCGGGCTCGGCCGCGATACCCCGCTTCTTCTTCTTTCTCTATTTTTATTTGGTTTTGCTATTTTTCTCTATTTTTATTTGGTTTTCCTATTTTTATTTGGTTTTCCTCTTTTCTGTATTTTCCTTTGGTTTTCCTATTTTCCTCTATTGCTCTTAGTTTTTCTATTTTTCTGTATTTTTCTTTGGTTTTCCTATTTTTCTCTATTTTCTTTTGGTTTTTCTCTTCTTTTCTATTTTCCTTTGGTTTCCCAGTTTTTCTCTATTTTCCTTTGGTTTCCCAGTTTTTCTCTATTTTCTTTTGGTTTTCCTATTTTTCTGTATTTTTTTTCTGGTTTCCCTATTTTTCTCTATTTTCCCTTGGATTACCTATTTTTCTCGATTTTTATTTAGCTTTCCTACTTTTTTCTATTTTTCTTTGGTTCTTCTCTTCTTTTTTATTTTTCTTTGGTTTTCCTATTTCTCTATATTTTTATTTGGTTTTCCTATTTTTCTCTATTTTTCTTTGGTTATACAGTCCGCATCGAGTGTCGAGGTTTCAAAAATTCTCTGATAAATCACAAACCAACCAAGCATCTTCTCCTAATTAATAATAATTTCCACGAACAATTAAAATTACTAAAAATTATCTGTAAATCATTAGTACAGTCTATAGTAAATTTACAGCAAAAATTGAACGGTCAACTGTTTCACAGCCGGCAGAATAAAATGGTGAAGTCCGCGTCGAGTGTCAAAGTTTGAAAAATTCTCTCATAAATCACAAATTAACGAAGCATCGTCTCTGAATTAATAATAATTTCCACAAATAGTCCACAACAATTAAAATTACCAAAAATTACCTATAAATCAATAATACAATCTACAGTAAATCTGATGAAATAGAATGGCCCACTGTTTTACAATCGACGAAATAAAATGGCGACAGTCCACGTCGAATATTAAAATTTCAAAAATTCTCCAATAAATCACGAGCCAACCAAATATCGCCTTTAATTAATAATAATATCCACGAATAGTCCACAACATTTAAATTTACCAAAAATTACCTATAAATGAATAACACAATCTATAGTAAATTTACAGTAGAAATAGAATGGTCCAATGTTTTACAATCGATGAAATAAAATGGCGACAGTCGTCATCGAATATCAAAGTTTCCAAAATTCTCTGATAAATCACAAATCAACCAAGCATCTTCTCCCAAATAATAATAATTTCCACGAACAACCGACAATAATTAAAATTACCAAAGATTACCTAGAAATCAATAATACAGTCTATAGTAAATTTACAGCAAAAATTGAACGGTCTAAATAAACAACGGCCTCTAGTAAAACGGCGACAGCCCGGCGCCGAGTGTCAAGGTTTCCGGATTAGGATCTCGTTACGCCAGCTGCACCTGCGACGTTCTATATATCGAAACGTTGTCGACAGGTTGCCTCGACATTGACATTTCGATCGTAGAATTTGGGTTGACCATTGCCGCGGAAAGAAATACGGACACACCACCACCCATGGAGAGGTACCTTCGCCAGTGTAAACTTTTGGTACCACTCCTCGGAGAGGGTCAATAAAC
This sequence comes from Augochlora pura, assembly GCF_028453695.1. Lineage (NCBI taxonomy): Eukaryota > Metazoa > Arthropoda > Insecta > Hymenoptera > Halictidae > Augochlora > Augochlora pura. The sequence continues at coordinate 16,324,876 of NC_135782.1, forward strand.
CACACGGCGCGCGCATGTCGCGAATCGTCGTATATGCCTCTTCAAAATTCACGCACAGGGGTCAAACGTGTACAGCATATGCCGCCATCGAGTAAAAGTTCTCTGCTTCCCGGTACGATATTCGGTGTGTCGCGGCAACCAATAGCGGCTCGCCTTTCGAGAATCTTTATACGAAGCTCTCTGCGCAGTACATGGGACACTTGAAGGAAAGGGTTAGGTGTCCTAGGGTCATTGTTCTCTATGGGACCCTTTCTTGAACTTATTGGATTTTTTTTGGAGATAGGATGACTTATGTTTTATTTGATAATAATTTTGGTAATTTTTAATAGTTCTTTTTGGTTTTATGTCATTATTCTCGATGGGACCCTTTTTGGATTTTTTGGATTTTTTTATAGGGATGGGATGACCTATGGTTTATTTTATAATAATTTTGGTAATTTTTAAGAATTTTTTGGTTTTGTTATAATTTTATATTGAAGTAATTTTGTGTTGAAAAGAGTTTGTAATGGAATGGCTTTATATTTTAATTGTTTTATTTTGGAATGGCTTTGTATTTTAATTGTTTTACATTGAAATGGCTTTATATTTTAATTGTATTATTTTGGAGTAACTTTATATTTTAATAATTTTATATCACAATGGTTTTATAATGTAATTGCTCTATATTATAATAGTAGAATGTTGTAATAATTTTATATTGGAACAATTTCATATTATAATAATTTTACATTGCAATAATTTATATTGTAATAATCTTGTATTAAAATAATTTCATATAGTATATCCATTTTATATTGGAATAGGTTTATATTATAATAATTTTATATGAAAATGGTTTTACCTTGAAATCATTTTAAATTATAATAATTATTAAAATTGAAATAACTTTATATTAGAATAATTTCATATTCTAGTAAGTTTATATTAAAATGATTTTATATTGTAATAGTATTGTATTAGAATGGTTTCATATTATAACGATTTTATATTGCAATAATTTTATATCGTAACATTTCCATATTCTATTAATTTTATATTATAATAATTTTATGCTGTAACAATTTATATTGGAACAATTTCATACTGTAATAATTTTACACTGCAATAATTTCATATTGAAAACATTTCGTATTAAAACAATTTCATATTAAAACAATTTTATATTGGAACAATTTCATATTGAAATAATCTGATACTGTAACATATTTATATTTTAATAATTTTACACTACAATAATTCACTTAATACCTCATCGGTTCAATATTCTATTACTATAATATTTTCTATTCTATTATTATAATATCTTCTCTCAATTTTATTTTTCTTATAATTTTCTTATTTCCTTCATAATTTTATTATAATTTAATAATTACACAGTAAAATTTCTCAATTTTGGAAAACAGAAATCTGTGGTATATTTAGTGTTCCCTGATTTCAGTGGTAAATAAAAAATTGACGTCACGTCACCCGTAAAAATAATAAAGGTAGGAGCCCAATGGCTGGGGCTGCTCTGTTCAACCGAATGAATCTCCGGCACTTGTTGCACAGGCTATCCCTGAACTACTATGAAGATCCAATTTAAAGCTGATGTACAAACAAGTGGAAATCAGTAGCGAGAGAGCACAACAACAACAACAAAAAAACACCGCTGCATCGACGTATCAAGAATGAAACGAACGACCACTGTCGATCGCTTTTCACGCGGAAAATTAAATCTCTTCGTTCCTCATTGTTTTCTGTATAATAGGAAGCTTTTTTAGTTTGTTTGCAAGGTGGGAGAGATTAATATGATGATAGAGAATTTTTGGGGATTATTATTGTGGTGAGAAAAATTTTTGGGTATAATTATTGTGATGGAAAATATTTTTAAAAGAAATATTTTTAGTTTTATTTGTTCTCTATTTTTAACGTTCTCCCTGTCATTTTATTGTTATTTTAATTTCAGTGAGACAGTGTCTTCTGCAAGAGTTATGTAACATTTTCAAACTTTCTTCGACTTTCTTTGGCAGCCATACACTGTCGAATGACAAACGATGCCGATGCTATTATTAATTCAAGATTTCACTTCCGGTGTTATGAACTTTGACCCCTTGGAGATTATAGCAAAATTTCTGTAGTATAATATATATATATATATACTTTGCTTTAATAAATTCGATTTTTAGAAAATGTAGGAAATGAAAAATCGAAGCAGAGAAATTGGAAATTAATGAAGAAAAAGAATTATAAATTGACCTTGAAAAATTGGGAATTAATTATGAAGACAAATTGAAGGTTAGAGAGGAAGAAAAGTTGAGAATTGAAGGAGAAGACAAATTAAAAATTGACTAGGAAAAATGGGAAATTAATGAAGGAGAAAAATTGAAAATTGAGCTTGAAAAAGTGGGAATTAATGAAGAAGAAAAATTGAGAATTGAAGGAGAAGAAAAATTAAAAATTAACTAGGAAAAATTAGAAATTAATGCAGAAGAAAAATTGAAAATTGACCATGGAAAGTTGAAGAAAAGTTGAAGAAAAAATATTAAAAATTGAAGAAGAAGAAAAATTCAAAATTGAGCTTGTAAAATTGGGAATTAATGAAGAAGAAAAATCGAAAATTGAAGAAGAAAAATTGTGAATTGAAGGAGAAGAAAAATTAAAAATTGACCAGGAAAAATGAGAAATTAATCAGGAAGAAAAATTAAAAACTGAAGAGGAAGAAGAATTAAAAATCGACGACAAATAATCAAAAATTAATGACGAAGAAAAATTGACTATTGACCAAGAAAAAAAATTAAAAGTCGAAGAAGAAAAATCAGAAATTGAGAAAGCAAAAGAACTAAAAATCGCCCATGAAATATTAGAAATTGAAAGAAAAGAAAAATTAAAAATCGACCAAAAAGAAAAATGAAAAACTAACAATGTAAATTAGAAAAAATTAGAAAATAAAATTAAATAAACTTGAAAATAAAAAAGACAAAACATAAAAATTAAATTACCAAAAATTAGACCAATAACAAATACAGTAGACTGAACAAACACGAACACAAAACTCCCATAAACCCATCCAAAGTGCAAACGCGCGTCGAACAGCATTAACATCGTCGCCGACCAAAAACGCTACGAATGAAATGCAAAAATATGCACGTCCCCGTTCCATTGGTTAAATAAATCTGTCCTAAACGAGCCGGGGCCGAGCAACGCGCGCGCACGACGCGCGGCCTGCAGACGTTTCACGCCGGTATATAGTTTGTCGGCCGGTTAGATTACGATCCGAGCGAAGTAACGGTACCGTCCGCGAGATTAAATGTAATGACAGAGTGGAGGGTGAGGGGGACGAGGGGGTCAAGGGGCGTCGTGTTCCGGAAAAACAGATTCTACCCAAAAAAATCGACTGTAAACTAGCCGAAACGATGTTCGATCTCGAAACGATACACGGACGTAACGGTATCGCCCGTGTTCTTCTTATCGCTTTTTTGCGGTCACTGACGCCGATTACGATTAGAAGATACAAGGAGCCGGCGTCGCCAAAATCTCCGTTCGAATAATTTTTTCTTGGTAAAACGTCATGATTTGTCGGCAGGTCACTGACTCGACAGAATTCTTTTAACTCGAATTTAGTCGCTTTTTTCCTTTCGCGGCGAGGTTTCAGTTCTTTATTGTATTTATTTGGTAATTTATTTGGTACTTTATTTCTTTATTTTATTTTACGATTTTATCTTGTATCTTTTACTTAATTTATTTCTTAATTTTATATTTTACTTACTGTGTTTCTTAATTTTATTTTTCAATTTTATTTCTTAATTTTATCTGTTACTTATTCTATTTCTCAATTTTATTTCATAATTATTCTATTCTTCAATTTTTTTATTTCATAATTTAATTTCGTACTTTTGTGTCACAATTTTATTTTCATACTAATTAAAACTGTATAACGAAATACTTTCCTTTATCGTTAAAAATTACTGATAAAATTGCTATAACGTTATATTATATTGTAAATATTGTATATATTGCAGTTGTTGGTTTCTTTAAAGGCTTCATTGTTGATCGACCATTTAATGGAACGACTGATATTTATTATGACGAATGGAACGTTTTTTCCTTAGGTTTCAGAAATCGATCAATTACAATAGGCGAACAATAATACACTTTCAATTTGTTTTTTACTTTCGACCAGAGCGGAAACAATTTGTACACGTGCCTCGCATATCACACTTTCTCTAACGTCAGCTTTATCCTTTCATTGAATACTAAGATCCTTTGTCATTGTTACCATTTGTTCGACGAAGATATTTAGATAGTTTCATTATTTATATTTAGTGAAGTTTAATCTTTATTTTGAGGCAGATAATATATATATATAGAAGAATAAGGAGTAGGTTCTTTCAAATTGAGAAAAAGTGTATAGTGTAGTTAAAAGTACTGTTAAAATTATAATATAAAGCTATTACAATATATAATTATTATAATATAGAGCTATTATAATATAAAGCTATTACCATATAAAATAATATTATAATATAACATTATTACAATATAAAATTATAAAATTACGAAACCACAGAGTGATCAAACTATAATCTTAAAAATTTATAAAGTAACAAAATAACAATGTTACAAAACTACGAACCCACAGAATTACGAAATAAAAATTCTTAAAAATTATAAAACAACAAAATATTAATATTATATATAACTGTAACTCTATACTGAACAAAATATTAATATTATTATTATTATTATATACAACCATAAAATTCTATACTGAGCGAAGTTTCACTAGGAACTTTCACAAAAAAAGCTTTCAACGAGAAAACTGGTTGCGAAACATTGGAGCCCTCCCACGTGTTGGAAAACGAGCCGCGCCGAAATTTTCAGCACACTTTCCCATGTTCGGGAAACGGATGAATGAAATTAGCAATAAAGAGATCGTCACGACCACGCAGAGACAAGATCCGGATCCGTGATCGGAACGACGACGACAACGCACAATCCTTTCCTACTTCGACGAATGCGTGATCGTCATCTCGCGACCCGGATGAGATTTTATTAATAATATTTTATAGAGATACAACAGCGAAAGGACAAAGATTATGTTAACGATTATGTAGTACAATGTTTATATTACATTAAACTATACTATAATGTATATACTTTAATATATACTACAAATTTACTATACTATAATATATACTACAAATATACTATACTAAATCTAGTTTAGTTGACTGACAATAGACTCATGGCAGCGAAAGGTGAAAGGTTATGTTAAGGTCTCAGTGCAAAAGTGTCTCAGTGAGCAGATTTATTTTAGAAAATGTTGTTGAAAATATTTTATATGTAGTATAGTATAACGTGGTATAATGTAGTACAGTATAGTATAACGTAATATAATGTAATATAATACAGTGTAGTGTAGTATAATATAATTTAATATAGAATAATGTAGTATGATATAATATAGTGTAATTTAGTACAATATAGTAAAATATAATACAATGTAGTATAATATAGTATAACGTGATAGAATATAATACAATATAGTATAACGTAGTCTAATATAATAGAATATATAATAAAGTAATTTAATATACTGCAATGTAGTATAATATATTGTAATGTAGCAATATACAATATAATACAGTACAACCTACTATAATATAATATAGTATAACATAACATAATGTAATATAACATAACACAATATTAACACTGGATTAGCCAAGGAAGTCATATCGACTGCTTTTTAATTTTAATAAAAAAAAAAAAATTACGTACACAATGATACAATTTCTTAAAATTATGTGACCTTTTCTACAAAATATAAATGCGTTTATTAACGGGGCCCGATCTCCTAAAACCGTCCTGGAATTTGATGATCGGTCCCCGCCTTTGTCTACCGTTGATTCGCGGATTTTTTCGGTGTCGCGAGAAAGCGAACACACAAATACACACATAATACCTCGAATACCGATCGAGAACATTTTCGACTGCGAACGAATTCCGAAATGGATTCCTGGGTACTTTCCACTTGCCTTTCCAAACTAAGCGATTAGATTCGACCACGTGAACTATGAAACTTTCGTCGAAGCATTCGGCTATGCTTGGAACTGTCGCGGAAAGTTCGATATCTTCCAACATCGATTTAACCCTTTGCGGTCGCGTTCAGTTCGTGGACAGGTGTCGAGCGTTGGAATTAATTTTCGTCGAGCGATAATAGGATAATAGGAGTGATTTGTTAATTATTTGTCGATGATTGGGTTTGTGCAAGACGATGATTTGTTGTTAATATTATGTTATGTTATATTATATTATTTTATACTAGGTTATACTGTATTATATTGTATTATGCTATATTACACTATATTACACTATATTATTTTATATTATATTACATTATGTTATATTATATTATATCAAACTACGTTATACTATACTATATTATATTTTACCACGTTCTACTATATTATACAATATTTTATTATATTATACTACATTACACTATATTATATTATATCATGCTATGTGATAAATATAGTATGATGTAGTGATTACACTACACTGTGATACTATATTAAATTATATTTTACTACAGCGCACTGTATTATATTACATTATACTACATTATACTATACTGCATTAACTACATCATACTATATTGTAATACATTATACCACGTTATACTATACTACATATAGAATATTTTCAACAACATTTTCTAAAATAAATCTGGTTCAATTTACTGACAGTAGTCTCACTATAGTAAAAGATCAAGGGTACCTTACAGTAAAATATAATATAATATAGTGTAACGTAGTATAATATAATACAATAGCACGATGATTATACCAAACAAACATAATATAGTATTACGTGGTATAGTGTAATATAATATAGTATTACGTGGTATAGTGTAATATAATATAGTATAACGTCGTATAATATAATATAATATAATATAGTCTAACATAACCTGACATAATACAATAGCACGATGATTATACAAAACAGAGTAGCAGTACCACGTCAAAAACAGGCCTCGGAATATTAAAACACGACACATAGGTTGGGCCTTGTCGCAAACCCACCGAATCATCCTTAGAATTTACGGCAGATGCGTATCTGCTTAACAGTCGTTGCGAGAATGTCCGAGTTCACTGACATATTAACTGTCGCGGATCCCCGGATTTCTGAATCACGAGATTTCTCGCCGAAAAGTCACTCATCCACCGTCGCAACCGCTAACCACGTTTCTCGGAAGATCGGCGAAGATTAATCCACGAATAACCTCGAGACGGTTAGGGATTGACTCCACCCCTCGGAACCGTTCTCGCATTCAAGAGCAACCGGGTGCTCGAAAACTGGCGCAACTTCGGCAGTTACGGCGCCGATTCGCCTGGAAACTTCGCCGCTAACATAACCTCGAAACGAACTATAGTATAGTAGAGACGACTGGAGGTTATAGTTATGTGACTTTGCTTTGTCCTTAGGCATGATTAGCTTTTTATTTATAAAACTTGTGAAATTGTAGAATCGAAAAATAAGAGGAAAAAAAGTAAGAAAAAGGAAGGTAGTAGAAGACAATTGATCCACCATGAGGATCAGATAACCCAGTTTTCAGGCAAGGGGCTGCTCCCCTAGGTAGAGTAATTTTCTTAAATTGTATTTTGGTTAAGGGACGATCAATTTCGAGTTCGATTTCACGGTTACGACGCGTCTCCCTTTCTAAAGCTAACCTCAAAAGACAAAGTTAACCTTTTCGGTCCCCTTTTTCGAAGTTAGGCGTTCAGTGAGGGGACTATACGCGAGGAATTGCCGTATCCTGGCACGCGACCCGATCGAATATAGACCGTCGGAATCGGATTCCACGGCGAGATGCGTCACGGCCCCGGCGAGGACAGTACATGTAAGGAACGGATGAGCCAGCCGATTGATCAATCCGTCGCGCGCAGCGCTGGATCGCAATCGCTCCTCTTTCGAGACCTGGCCGCGTACGGATCCAGGTTCGCGGCTGGCGAACTGCTCTCACCGCGACCTTGCGCGCGCGCGCGGAGAACCTTCTGCCCTGGAAATTGTTTTCGCGATATAACGCCTTTTCCAGAAGGGGGGAGATCTTCATTTGCCATTCGCGAGCCACGACAAAAACCGCGATTTTGTAACCGGCGCGATCGGATGCCTTTAAACGACGTCGCGGACACCTAAATAACTATAGACGGGATCGATCGGTGAGCGATGGTTGCGCGAACCGGATCGCCGAGCTCACATTAATTTGCATCCCTTCATGGGACAATCGGCGCAGATTCGAGCTAAACCAGGGAGCAGCTCTTCTCCCTTTAGGTATTTTAGCCGCGTCGGACTGTATACAGTCTGTCGGACTGTCATACCAGCTCCGATTGGTATGACTGGTCTGAGAGTGGAGCCAAGTAACTTTGTCTCTTAATTGCTAATTTTCTGTCTTGAGATTTTATGTGGGAAGAGATATTTTTTATTGGGTTGTATGGTGTTGATTTTGCACGTTTTATAGACTAGGTATTAACAGATTAATTCTTGTTGATATGGCAATTTTAATGACTGTGTTATAGCAGATAATTTCAGAGTAGTTCTTTAGAGTTTGGGTGTATAGGTTAGGATCCATAATTCTGGCACTATAAATTCTAGCTACCGTGTCTTAAGAGACAAATTCAATTTGCTTTCAGTAAATTAGTCACTATAAATTAAGTAAATCACCCTGTAGAATTTATAGCGTAGAATTCATAATTTCCTTAATTATTATATTATTTATAAATCACCCTGTAGATTTTATAGTGTGGAACTCATCATTTCTTTAATTATTATGTTATTTATGAATCACCCTATAGAACTTATAGCGTAGAACTTATGCTTCATGTAATTACTATATTATTTTTGAATCACCCTGTAGAATTTACAGCGTAGAACCTATAGTCCATTTAATTATTATATAATTTACTTAATCATCATATTATTCAATAATTATAAATAATTAATTTCTTACAACTTTTCTTCTAGGCAGCTTTCTCCAGGAAACGGTGTCTGCCCATCAATGTCAAGGTTATGTCGGTCCCGTGCTCTTGATCTTCGGATAAAGGGTGACGTAACGGCGCGCCGGTAAACAAAGAGGAATGCCGCAATAAATTTTCCACCCCCGAGCTACCGGCAATAAAGAACGATAATTAAGGCGATCCAGATGCATAACGAAGCTGCAGCACAATGGCGATGGTAGATCTGATCTGCGACGAGCTAATCGCCGAGGTATAGCCGCTGCACAGCTGATCCTCGATACCGTTTCATCGGCTGCGGTGCCGATCATACATTCGGTGCTATTGTTAACGAAGTAATAGTGATTTTTAGATGATGGAACTCATTGGTCTGCTAACACTATTTTACATGGTTAGTGACCTATCATGGGTATCTGTTAGGCTCCAGATGTCTGGACGAGGTTATGTAAAATATAGTGTATGGTGTATAGTATATGCCATTTTGAGGGAATTGTTATTCATTTAATTTTATTTTATTTTGTAGTCAGTATTACTATTTGGCTATTTTTATCATTCTTTATTACTCTAGATGGTTGAGTGTGTCATAAGATTACACTATAAAGTGTGTCATAAGAGTGTGTAATTTTAAGGGGATGGGAGCAATCCTAAGATTATTTCAAGTAAATTTTTCCTTTGCTCGAATCTTCTACGACGCTTGGTTCTCGAGTTATTAAAGAAAAACACTTCACGTCACGCCCCCGGCCGTATACGCTCCACCCACGCTCTCTAATTGGTCCACGCTTTATGCTATTAACTCCTAAACTAGGCCTCGTAGAGAATTTTCGCAAAGGAAAAAGTTTCTTCAAATGACCTCAGGAATCTCTTCCCCAATTTTGAAGAAATTTTCAGCCACCTTGTATACTAATCACAAACTATGATAATACAATTCTTCCTCTCTTAAACCAAGCATATTTAATAAATAAAATAAAGCATAGAATATAAAATAGAATAGAATATTTTTAATTACACAAAAATTCTTCCAGTGGTTTCATAGTTAAGGTTATATAACCTCTACCACGGATCGATTAGGATAAAATCGACGCCGATTGCGGCTCTTGCAAAATCGTACACGATCTAGCAGCCCAATTCTAATTGGTTCGTGACATTCGAAATCAGGGGTGTGGAAATCCGTTTCGCGCGTCCACGCGGCCGCCCCCAGACAATGGACAATTAATATCCTGAGAGGATCACGAGCGAGCAGGGGCATCTCTCTCTCTCTCTCTCCCCCGGTCGGTCACACCTTTGTAATTATTCGTTGGGCTACGGTCGTCTCTCTCTGGCTGGCGCACGAATGTCACGAGACGGCGATCAAGAGAGAAGACTAAGAGACAAGCGGATCTTGCTGGCCTTATCTCGAGACCTATCGACCGAACCTATCACAGAAGGATTCGATAGCGGGGTACACCGACGATTCTGCCGGGGCTCTCTATGACATCGTTATTCCCTCTAGGCGGTCCGTGATCTTTCGATCGTAAATCTTCGATTTAATCAGCCGACGGATGCGGCGTGTGGAACGATGAACTGACAAAAGTCATCTGAACTTTGTCGACCGAGATGTTTGTCGATTTTTATCTGTCACCATTTAGCTAGATATTTATTTATGTTATACTTGTATTTGTAGTATAATATATATATTCTTTTATTTATTTATTGTATATTTATTTTATAGTTGTTATGTCAAAGTTTTGCTTGCTGAAATATTTCTCGATTTTTGTTGACAGCTATTTTGCTATATTTACTTGTATTTACTATGGTATGTATATACATTTATTATACAATATATTTATTTTATAGCTCTTATATCAAGATTATAATAATCTTCAATAAATTTTGACAAAAAGTCATCTAAACTTTATCGACTAAATTATCGCTCGATTTTTATCGGCGACCATTTTGCTGTATTTAAATTTCTGTTATATTTATTATTTTTGTTATATTTATTGTTTTATATATCTATATTTTACAATTATTATGTTAAGGTTATAATAATCATCTGAAAATTGTCGATTGAATTATTTCTTGTTTTTCATCGGAGGCCATCTTGCTATATTTTTTATTTCTATATTTTGTATACTACCTATTTACTATATTATATATACTATATTATCAAGCTCTATTCATTATGAACGCTATAATAGACGTCGAGGGATAGAAGATCGCGACCTTGACTTTTTCGTAGCAAGACAATTGCATCGCGAATTGAACGACACGAATTATTAGCTGTATTACACCTGTACGGATAAGGTCAACTGGGGAAAGTTAAAAGCACGCCTCCTGCTTGGATCTGGGATCGACGCCGAGCATCGATCGACATTGCTCGGTGACACTTGCTTTAAACGACTGGGCAGATTATCTTAACGAGGAATCTGGTATTATAATATAGTATAATATAATGTGGTATAAAGTAATTGTAGTATAATGTAATATAATATAGCATAACATAGTATAATATAATACAGTACAATGCAATCCAAAATAAAGTAATATAATATAGTATACGAAAATATAATACAGTATAATATAGTATATTACAGAAAAGTATGGTATAAATATAATGTAGTATATTACAATACAATAAAATATCATATAACATAATACAGTACAGTATAGTATAATACAATACTATCCAGTGCGATACAGAATAATGTAAAATAATTTAATGTAACATATTATAATACAATACAATGCCATTCAAAGCCATGTAATATACTATAGTATAATATAATATAACATAACACAGTATAATGTAGTATGATACAACCATATTGTATATCATACACCATCCAATGCAATGCAGACTAATGTAAAGTAATGTACTATAATATAGTATAATATTATATAATATAGTATAGTACAATACAATACAGTATAATATAATTTTCCAGTGCAATAGAGAATAGTGTAATATAATATAGTTTAATACAGTATTGTACAATATAATACAGTATAATACAGTATAATTAAATATAATACAGTATAATATAGTATATTAAAATATAATACAGTAAAATATAGTAAAATGCACTACAATACAGTACAATATAATGTAATAAAATCCCCAACAGAGAAGAGTGTCTCAAATTGGTGAGTTTCGATGTTACTTTTGCTCGGTGGGCGTGTCGATAACGGAATCAATCTATACATCGAAATTATAACTGTACCACCGTGTACTAAATAAAACAAACGGGCCGATATCAAGCAGGTTAAAGAAAACATCCGAATTAATACGGAGAACACAGGTTTTAACGGGTCTCCCTAATCACGTTAATTACCATAAATTGTCGCATACGAGAAGTGGAAATACGTGTACGGTCGAACGTATTCGTTTCTCAATGCGTAGCCTAAAAACGTGTCTACTCCAGTCGAGTTTCGAGTCCACGTGGGTTGAGACAGCGTCGCGGCTGTTTTCGCTGAAAACTGGCCGTTTGATTAATCGCGCGACACGTGGAACGACATTACCGGGCCCCTTGAAGAACAAAGAAACGGGGTTGTTTATTAATGTCACGAAAGAACCGGCCGCCCACCCGGTCTCGACGCCGCACTGAACTATTGCAAAATCTTTAGGGACACGGATCGTAACGGTGAAGATCATCTTCGTGATGGAGATCGGTGTCGGACGCATGAGTCACGGCAGTCGCGACTCATAGAAAACCGAATTAATCATGGGTCTTATCAGGGATGGTGTGTAAAGATGCCCGGAACGAACGGCCATCGATACGCGACTAGGTTAATCGAATCTTCTTTGGTTGCGCGATCGAGATTAATGAGAGATCGTTGTCTGAGTTACTAACTATGCATTTTAGTTTGTCATTTTGGGGATTAATATTCACTGGAAAATGAGAGAACAATTATAGAAATTAATTATTTTGGAGCATCTTTTATAGGGGTTGTAAGTCTTTAAATAGTTATAAAAATTGATAGGGGTTGTTTGTTAATTTAATTAGGGTATTTGGTGCAAAAAGATTTTTATTAATTTGTTGAGAAATTTAGGGGATGATTTTCCAAGTGGCAATTATTAATTAAATCAATGATTTCTCTCTTGAAGAGTAGATTCCAAAATTCTATCATTTTGCTAAATATTGAATACTCTATGTACTTTTAAGTATAGTATCTGTTGCAAAGAAATGTTCATTAATTTCTCGAAAAGTTTCAATTCAATTTCAAAGTTCAACAATTTATCTGTTACAGTACAGTTTCCAAAATTCTGTAACTCAGTCAATTCTAAAAATATTGCAACAACAAAATAGCAACGTATTAAATATTATATAATATTTTCTACAACAAAAAGTCGATAGATTTCTCAAAAAGTCCAAAGAACGCTCTCCGAAACAGCTCAACTCAAAAATCAATTCAAAACTCCGTCAAACTTCGTTGAAACATTCCAAACATCTGAAGTTTCTCCGCGAAGATTCCCCCAGTAAAAAGCCACCCCTTCCTTCAAGTTGCTCCATACACGTACTCTCAACCGAAGCATCCGCGAAAGAAAGTTCATTAACTTTTTAAACAGTTCCGACAAGTAATCTCGCAGCTGAAAATGAAATCCAAAGCTGCGAAAGCTTTGCTTGTTTGCTTCTCCTTCCTCGCTGATAAAAACCCTTTTCGCAGCGCGGACATCCTCTCCGGGTAGAAATGTCGCGGGTCTCTCTTAAGCGGGTGAGGGGGAAGTGACGGTGGAACACAGAAACAAAAACAGCTCCGCGGTAGAAGAAAACGAGAAGCGGCGTAAAAGTTGCAACAATCCGTGTACACTCGTACAGAAAACATGAAGCTGTCCCGCGAAAGAGGTAGCAGATAAAACAATTATAGGGGTAACTTGTTGGACGAGAGAGAAAAAGGGAGAATTTCTTGGGACAAATAAGGTAACGTGCATAATATAATGTTTCATAATTGTTTTCGAATGTATGTAATAATTGGTTATTTTATTGAAGAGGCTAGGAGAGAAAAGGAAAGATTGCTAGATACATTAGTGCAACGCGTGTTAATATGACGCATGTTAGTACTATGCGTATAGTATTACGCGTATTAGTACGATATGCAGTATTACAACGCTTAGTATCACATCACGTAGGATTACAATGCGTATTAGTAGGATGCATAGTATTACAATGCATAAGATCACAATGCATAATATTACAAGACATAGAATTACAACGCATACTATTATAACGCTTTTTATTACAAGGCATAGTATCACAACGCTTAGTACTACAACTTCTGGTGACACAATGCGTAGTAGTACAATGCGTTGTATCACAATGTATGGTAGTACAACGTGTAGTATCACAATGCTTAGTATTACAACGCTAAGTATTACAACGCGTAGTATTCCAAGACATGGTATCACAACGCTTAGTATTACAGCGCTTAATATCACAACGCATAGTATTACAACACCTAGTATTACAACGCCTACTATTACAACACACATTACTACGAAACCTACTACTACACCAACAACTGCACCAACTATTCCACCATCTTTTCCCCCAAACATCTATCACTTTATACATCACCCTACCTCTTCTCCGTCTAGTAGTCCTTCACTTCCCCTAAGGGCAATGTCAAGGGCCACTATTAAACCCAGATTCTCCAGCCGTTTCCCTTTGCCCATAATCTGCCTAATCGTCGATCAGTCTAAGGCGTGGCATCGACACAATGACAGTATGATACGAACTCGTTAAAAGAAACATTGGGGTTGGGGGAGGAGCGGAGGGGGCACACAAGCTTTTTACGGCTGTTCATCGTAGCTAAGAGAATGGCGCAGAACGATTATCCTTAAGAGTGCGTTCCACTAACTCTCTGCGACCACCTTGACACGGTTGTTCACATTTCAACCGTACGTACGCTGCACTACTACTTCGTGATGTTTCTTTATAAATAATTACGATTTCAGAGCGAAATGTCACAGCTCATAACCGGGCATCGCGTGATGCTTTTGTAATTAATCGAACGCCAGACGAGGAAGAATTTCGCTCGATTGGAGGCGATAGTGATCGTACGATCTTCTAGGAGGATCCTTAGGGAATAACATTGTCTATGTAAATATTTTTATTCCCATGATACGTGACATTTATCATTTTTATTTATTATTTATTTAGGCACTTTCTCGGCGTACTTAGCGATTTTATTTTAATTTTTGTTGACTGCCTTTTGCTTTTAGCTCGAAAGTAACAAATGAATGTTTTAGCAAAGTTAAGCGATTTCTAGATGGAGTTTTGTAATAAAAAACTGTGACGTATTCAAGGTAAAAATATAGTATTTTATGGTAAAACTGTCTAGACAAAATTTAAAACAGTATAAAAATAGTAAAAATAATTTTAGAACAACTGTGTATTGTTTTTAACTCACCGAAACTATTTAAAGAAAAATTTCTGTGTAACTCACGTGTGCTATAATTATAAAAATATAGTGATATATAAAATAATAATGAAGGAATAATTCGACCGCAGAAATTAACGTCAGCTGAAATATGACGAGCACTCTGTCTCGCGTGCGCGCATTGTTTCGCAACTTTTGGCCAGCTGTCACGCGACCGGTCGTCCAATTAAGTGTTCCGATGGGAAACCAGTGACACCATATCGGAAACCAGCGTGCATCTCGATCGATCATCCGGTCAGATTGGAGGCTTCTCTCCCGCCGGAACTCTTTCCCCAGATTAAAATGCCAGATGCGTGCGGATCGGCGAGCGATCCGCCCTCGTAAAATCGGTGTCGACTTTCGCGGATCCTTCGAAATTACGTAAGCGAACCTGCACGCAAAACGCCGGCGAGTTAATTAATCGAGATCCGAAGACGCGTTACACGACGCTTCCTGTCTCGGACGACTTTATTTTCCTTCCGATCGCTCTCGTTCCCGTCATCCACGCTCTATATTGTCTGCTTGTTATTTCAGTCGCCGATTACGAAACAATTCGCAATTTAATTAAAACAAGAAATTATATTCTTCGTTCACTCCTATTATATCACCCTGAAAATTGCCAAGTTCAACAAAATGTACTAGCTCCGATAAATTTTTTCTGGTGATGTGGTTTGCGGTAAAAAATAGTGCATTCCTTCTTCTTTAATTGAAAAAAAAAACAAAATGCAGCTGCGATTTTTTTCGCGAAGTTATAGCATTTTAAAGTAACCCTTGTTAGTCACATATGTAAGTCTTCTACTGGAAAGGGATGGTTCTTCTAGGGTTATATTTCAATTGATATAGGCGTGTGAGTGCGGCAAGGTTAAAATAATGAAATACTGTCATAAAGTAGAAGTTTCAATCTTTATTTTCTGGTAAAAATTATTGTCCTACGATGATTTTTCACAGAGTTATCGCCAGTCAAAGTTGATCGATTTTTATTCATTATTTTTACCAGGTTGGTGTCGCCATCGGTATTCGACTATGGAAATAAATATACTCGATTCATGAAAACTTAGCTGAACTCATTGAAATCAATACGGTTGGTGCTGCCAAGTGCTATAGCCAGTGTCAGATTCTATAACAAAAATATACTCTATTCTCGATAATTCATGTAAAATTATGGAAACAGAATATACTTGATTCTCGATAAGTATGAGTTTAACAAGTGTATAGTCAGTGTTAGATTCTATAAAAAAAATATACTCTATTCTCGATAATTTATGTAAACTATGAGTTTAGTTTATGCTGTCATGTGTATTAAATTGTAGAAAGCAAAAATCTGTTATTAACATCAAATTTTGGAAATAACATATTATACTCAATTTTCGATAACTTAACTAAAACCGTAGTTTTTAGCCTAGCTGCTGCTGCCATCGCTATCAACTTGTAGAAACAAAATATACTCAATTCTCGATAACTTAACTAAAATCCCAGGTATGAGACCACTAGTATTGCCATGGGTACCAAATTGTGGGCACAAAATATACTCAACTCTCGACAACTTAACCAGAATCCTAAATATGAGCCCAGTTGGTGCTGCCCCCAACATCAAGTAATGGAAATAAAATATACTAAATTCCTGATACCAATACTGAATCCAACAGGTACTGTTATCAGTGACAGATTGTAGACTATACAAAAGATATTTTAACGGGGAAAAAAGTGTGGATTGTAGCATGCGACTGTACTTAAACTGAATTGTTTTTTAACGTGTGTTATAAATTTCTTATCTTTCGAGAATCATTGTTAGATTGAATATCAGCTCTCGAAAAATGAGTAGATATTAACTTGGCGCTGGTAACGAGACAAGATTCTTTTACACAGCCCTTATTTGGAGGTTATGTTTGTTTTTTCCCGGCATTCTGCACGCACGCTGATCAAATTTCAATTGTTTCACGTATTATGGTGATCTGAAGAAAGTATTTAAGGCAAACTGTTTCTGAGACAGGTGTGATACGTGAAAAAGTAAGGAGATATACTTCGTTCTAGCTTTAGATAATTATTCATTAAGTGATGACTAGCTTATGCATACTGACGACACCGATATTTTTACAGATTTATGTAAATCGACTCTGTATTAGGACGTTGTCTGGGAAGTCCATTGTTAAATAATGACGAACTTAAGCCGGTGTACCGGTTTATCCTTCCTGCTGCTTTTTATTTGCAGCATACGTTGCGAGGATGAAAATTATTTCGAAAATCTGGCGTAAGTATAATTATTCCTACCTGTTATTGTAATCTGTGATTAATTAATAATTTTTGACGATATTGTTAATATTTTCCAGGGATCCGGACGACTTGGTAAATCCACATTCTTTTTCCTACGATAAGCAGAGCAAGAGTATGGTTGACAACACGCTGAAAAGTATCGAAAGGTACGTATAAAATATATTCCCTTATTCTAAATTATCTTCTGCACTTTTAAATAATTGTATTTCATTGCTTACAATATATTATGCTATAATATATTTTTTCTCCTCTTATTTGTTACATTTAATGGCTATTTTATCTAATAAAATAATCTATAACGAATACCGTAATTATTAGCGCATTTAGCAAAGATTATACAAAGGAACAGGAGGACGAAAAAAAGGATTGCAAATGCGTAAAGAATGTGGATAACTCCGATGGTCAGGTGGCCCTCTTTTATAAGCGTCTTATCAATATGATGTTATTAAACATGCATATAAAGGTACTAAAAAATATCGGTATCCCGATTAAGCTTCTAGCGATGACACGCACTATATATTGTAATGACAATAAGGTTTATAATAACGACGATACGATGTATAATAATGATAATTCGCGACGTTAAAGTTACGTTCACCGCTCGAAGCTTTAATATACTATAAAATACTTAATACAGTATACTATACCTGCACCACGATTTGATACACTGATTTCTGGCAATGGCAGGGCGACGACGTACTATTGGTAGGCACATTAGAAATTATAATGACTCCGTCGGAACTGGAGATTTTGAAAAACTTCGGCACTCAGCGGTCTTCCATAAAGGAGATCGATGAAATTTTGAGCGCCGCGATGAAGATGCCAAACAATCGCTTAGAAAAAATAACAGACTTTATCGCGGCGGTGTTCGAGAGGCTCGGAAATGTTTTCCGGACTGTGTCGAACCATGTAAGAATTATATCAATTAAAATATAATTATAAAAATTTAAATACAGATATATATATATATATATAGAGAGAGAGATAGATATCTACAATATCCTATAATATTTAATACTGCAGCCCGACGTGCTCCTAATCTTAGGCATTCTCTTCGCGACTCTCGCTACATTGAGAATGATCAGACACGGTCATGCCAGAGTAATCCTGATCCTTGCGGTAGTCATATTCGTTCAGAGTTTCCTAATGACTTGGTGGAGACTTATAAAAGTGAGTCGCATTCGCAAACGAAAAACAAAGTCGCTGCTCCCTTCCTAATAACAATTTTAATTCAATGTTCAAACAAAAGGAGGAAGAGGCCAAAAACATGGCGGAACAAATGAAATTCTCGAACGTCCCGAAATCGTGCCAGCCGGACAAAATGACTCTGTGGGACAAGTTTGTGACAAATCTATTTGGTGAGTGTTTTGACGGAGTAATACAGTGTGAAACAGAGTGTATATTAACAGAGTAGTACAATGTAAAACAGAGTGTGTATTGATAGAGTAATACAGCGTAAAACAGAGTGTACATTAACAGAGTAGAAAGTAGCGCAGGGTGGTTAAAATAAATATTATTGACTGGTTTCCACAGGTAGCAACGAATGCGAGAAATATTACGAAGCTATGATGTCCAATCCAAAGCTGAAAGTCACGCCACTGTACGCACTGACACATCTGTGTTCTACGGTGATGCTTCAACCGATTGTTCACATAGGAACTGTCATATCCGATTTCATAAATAACGCAACAGGTGAATATCAGAATTATTACAGTGAATATCAGAATTATTACAGCGATTCAAGGGACATTAATTTTGAATTAATACTTTACATTAAATCTTTGATTATTGATGTATCATTCTTTTACCAGACGCTTTGCCATGGCAGTATGGCTGGCTAATCAGAAGCCTGCTATACCTAGCCGTCTGTATAGTTATAATAATGCTACCGTTGTGCCTAATGGGCGGATCCGTAGATCTCGGCTTTGGGCCGCTC
This sequence comes from Augochlora pura, assembly GCF_028453695.1. Taxonomy (NCBI): domain Eukaryota; kingdom Metazoa; phylum Arthropoda; class Insecta; order Hymenoptera; family Halictidae; genus Augochlora; species Augochlora pura. Next base: position 16,344,478 of record NC_135782.1, read on the forward strand.
TTCAAATTCGCCATTGGCTTCCACAAGCGGCGCGGACCAGGTAATTCATTAGAATCCGAAATCAAACGGGAACCCGTGCAAATATATCTCCAGGTAATGCATTGCGCTTAAGCTGTGTTTTGTCCATCGTGTACTGTTGTTTACGACTTTACGTGGCTATCCATGAGGCGATAGATAAGATATACAGAATTTTTCGCAGGTGCCCGGCGTGAACACGGGCATCCCATCGAATGCACCAGCTGTGACGAACGCAGCGAATATAATGGACGCTTCGGTCGCCGATGTGCCGGCTATAATGAGTGCGCCGGTTATGGCGAAACAGCCGGCCGTAGGGCAATTGATACAATTCGAGGAGTCCGGAGATGACGTCAGTAAAAAAATAGATGACGTTGGTAAAAAGACAGATGACGTCAGCAAAAAGACAGAGGACGTCAGTGGAAAAATAGATACCAAAAATGTCAGAGACCCCGTCAATATTAAAAAACACGATGGAGGTGGGGATACGTTGTTCGACTATAAGTGATCTCATCGTACACCATTGTTTATAAATGATTGCGTGAGAAACAGTGCTTCAATTAATTATATTAAATATGATCGGTATTAATATGTACTTCCAAGTCGCGTCGATCCAGCCTGTACATATATATTTATTTGGATCCGTGGTGCATGTTTTTATTTAGTTTGTCTCCTGTCGCATTGCGTTATTTTAAAAAATAATAGTATTATCGTGGCGCACGAATCGCTTAGTCACTAAGTATTAAAAGCAACTGATGTAACTCGCTCTCTGTAATTACTAATTTATAACTATATTTTTTGCTATAAAACCATGTCGATTTTTATTCATTTAAACACCGTCTGCGATTATACAAAATTAAAATACTTAGATATTTACTGTTTATGTTAAATAAATTTTAGGAATAAAAGAGGGAAATAGCTTATAGAAAAATATACAGTTAATGCTATAGAGTTAGTGGGAGCTGTATAATTTTCGCGATCGAGCTAGAATTTTGTTAAATAATTAAATAATTAAAAAAATAATATCTAGATAAATTTCAGTATTAATTTCGCCGGCTGTATGTAACACAATGTACTCGGATAAAGGAGGTCGATGCGAAAACGGTTCGCTACACGTGGCTATCGGCCGGGTTAAAAAAGGAGAACTAAAAGCCAGTCGGAAAAAAAGTTGGGCAACCAAAACATTTAAAATGGTTCGATCGAACGGAACACGGCGATGCGGGCGAACTTTTTTCAAATTGTTCACGGGCCCATAAACGGCAGGCGTGTGTTGTGTGCAGAGCGAAAAAAAAGAGAAGAGGAGGATACGTATTTAGGGTAGTAGGGGGGTTGGGTTCATAGGGCCATAGATGCATTACATGCTTGAGATGATAGCTAAGAGAGGCGCGGCGATGCCCCGGTGTGTGTATGTAAATACCAGCGTTCCTCTCGACCCCTTAGTTCTGCTTCCGCAAAACCACCGCCGTTTCTATGCCGCCGTGTATATTATACTTGCCCCAGAAACTGCCTACATGTACCAGAGCATAGGCGCCGCACAAATAAAGCACCTCTGTCAATTTTTTCGAACGCTTGATAATCGAATTTTACAATTCTCGTCGACGTCTGCGAGGGATCGTCGCATTTTTCTTTAACGAAGATTTGAGGTTACATAACCTGGCATGATCCGATATAACCTGATATTAAAACTTAATTTTGGCTGTTTTGAAATTATGCTGTATTTTTAAGTGAGCAGAGATGTTAGCAAGAAGGCATTGAAACTGGGATTTAAACACGGATCTATTTGCAAACCAGATGATTGTTTTAATTAATTAAGGGAGCTCAGATGACCGACTATATATTCTTTGGCAGTTGTTGTAAATAAACTATTATAACCATTTAAACTATTATAGCTATTTAAACTATTTAAGCTATTTAAACTACTAAGCCATAAGTCCCGAAAATTAATTCACATATATAATCCAATAATTCAAACGACATAAAGAAAAAAATCGATGAAAAATACTGCGTCGACAGTTGCCCGAATTACGAAGCGGACTCTGCAGTTAGGCGAGCAATTTTTCCCCCATTGTTTCAGCGACGGCTATAGATCGCGTTGCGAGCTGGCCGCTGTAAGGAGAGTCTGCGAACTTTTGACGACTTCGCGGAACTTCAGCGCGGCGTGGTTAATCCGTTTCCGCCGGCGCCTAAAACCGTGATGCACGATCGCAGACGATCGTTGGGGCGAATTCGAGAGAGGGGGAGGAAGGGGAGGAAGCTATCAAAATAACGAACCTATCTCGTTTCAAAGTGGCCGGCTCGCGCCTGGCTGGGTTCGAAACGAGCCCAGGGATCGGCTTTTCTGCACGTGCATCATCCCCCATTCACCTGAAACCTTGCCTTCTCTTTCCCGCATCTGCCGCGCGGATCATGGTGTAGCCATCGGTTGGCGGCACACCGCGGAAAAAAAGCAACTCCGTAAAAGCTCATGGTACCCATGGGTGTCAAGGTCTTCGCGGAGAGCAGCTGTTTCTTGAACGGCGAGTTTCTTTAACCCTTTGAACTACGACTCCTTTTACTTTGCATGAATTAGCCCTTATTTGTTATTAATATTTTTTTAATAATATTAAGATAATTTTTGTTTCTTGTCTTTATTTATTTCCGTTTTTCGACTTTGATAACAGAGAAATTCGATTTGATTTCGATTTAGAATGGATAGTTATTGATTACTAATTTTAGAATTACTAATTATTAATTACTATAATTTTTAATTGTATTGTCAGTCGTTAAAGTAAGCGATCAAAGTGACATATATGTATATACAAAATGTATAGAGAAAAATATATATACATATATAGCTATGCTAAGAAAAGTAGATATAAAGAAAAATGGTAATTTTTTTCCAAAATTAACTAAATCAAACAAAAAACCTCCTATTTAACTTGACCAAGAAGAGCGTTCCCCTTCGATGCCCGAACGTGAATCATCGATCCGTCGCCGAACACCATAGACGACGGCAGAAATAACACGACTCCGTCGCCCGCGTCGCTTCTATAGATCGATCAATTCCCGTGGGCGGTATCGCGGTCGCCCCCCCCCCCTCCCCCCCGGTTCGTCGATTTGTCTCTTCGAACTTTTTCTTCTTTGTTCGTCCTCTCATCGGGCGGAGAAAGTTCGCGATAAGAGAGAGATCGCACGTCCAGTTTCCCGGAGAACAACCGCGGAGAAGATTTTCGGTTGAAGTTATCGATAATTCATTCGGAGTGGTACATTACAATTGAAACTCCGCGCCGCGGAGTTTCTCGCGATGGGAGACAAAAGTTCTAGGGGGAGGGGGGGGGGGGGGGGGGCAGTGGAACTCTTCGATAAAGTGAAATACATAATGCATGCCCGGCACGGGACCATAATTAAGCGAGGCGAGTGTAGCGCGTCGAAGTTTCCGACCGATATCTCTCGGCACGAGACGATACTGCTGCTGCTGGCCCCGCTGCATGGAATCCGATGTTTCTTGGGGGATTCGCGGCTCCCTTAGGTCAGCCTTGTCCGCGAGAGACAAACAGTGTAGCGCATTAATGACGAGGAAACTTGCTGTGGAATCTTAAACCCTTGCGATGTGAGCACTAGGATGACTAGATGGGACCAGTAGGATGACCAGAATTAATCAGTGAGATGACCAGAATTAATCAGTGAGATGACCAGAATTGATCACTGAGATGACCAGAATTAATCACTAAGATGCTTAGCAATGACCACTAGGATTATCAGAAGTGACCATTAAGATAACCAAATATGATCACTAAGATGACCAGAAGTGACCACTAGGATGACCAGAATTGATCACTGAGATATCCAAAAGTGATCACTAGGATGACCAGAACTGATCACTGAGATGTGGCACATTTTTAGGAAGTCTGGTGAATTTGGTTTAGCGAGGAGTGGGGAAAAGAGAGGGAGGACTGTTTCGTCCTGGACTCGTCAGTAAGGCTTTCCAGCGGGCCCTGCCTTAGATAAGGTCAAAACGACGGTTTCGTCGTATATATAGAAACAGGGACGATTTTACACAGCTTTCGGTAAAGAAACCCATCTATTGCCGAGTGTTGAAGGTAGGCGCCATGGAAGCATAGAATACACGTTCCTCGCAAGTGCCCACAGCCTGCTTCTATCTTGGACCCTGAGCAGGCACTATGTACATCCTCCCAGTGTCCTTCTTCCGAGAAAGAACATCGCGCAGCTAACTTCTCCCCCCCCCCCCCCCCCCTCTTATTCTCTCAAATCACACGACTCGATCTCTTCCGAACCAAACCTGAAACCTAAGACAGTCAACGTTCGATCCATCGACTTATGGCAACTATTATATCGCACTCGTCTTCTTCTCTTGTCCCTCGGTTGAAAGTGCGGCGATGAAGTATCGGGTCTCTTTTTTGGTTCTACAGGAAGAAAAGGAAAGGGAGCGTTTAGTCCTAGAGGACTCGCTGGAGGACTCGACGGTAAGGCTGAATAGCAGGTTTTGCCTTAGATAAGGACAAAACGTCGTTTTTGGCTTATATATCGAAACAGGGACGCTTTTAGGTAGCTTTCGGGATAGGAATCTATTAGCGAGTGTCGAAGGTCATAGAGAGTTGAAGATGGCCACAGTCCACTTGAGGCCTGCTGAAGGGGTAACTCTCAAATAAAGCTTCTCGGGGGAAGGCGTCGCGAGTAGAACTGCCTTAGGATAACCGAATTTCGTCGCGGCGATATTTTCGGCGCGGCACAGATCCGCGACGGATGACGTATGTCCGCGTCCCCGTGGATTATTCATGGGACCCGAGAGGCCCGTGGTGGAACGCGCAAACAATCGGCCGGCGACACGCGATCGCACTAATACCGGTTCTTGCGCTGCTTTGATCGTCAGTCTGTAAATTTTCGTGGCTCCGTGCCTCGGCGACCGTTGCCCGTGGACCCAGTAACTCATGAGAGAGAGGGGGAGAGAGAGAGAGAGGGGGGGGGGTGCTCTGGATACCGGGAAACGGATGATAGGTGTAACGATCGGTTACTGCTAGTAAACGTTTCGCTGTTCGCCAGAATTGCTGAATGTAAACTGTCTATTACCGACGGTGCGAACCGCGCGATCCTGCACGTTCCTGTCCGGCCGCGCATTTATCAGCGATATGCGCCGCGGACAGAACGATATAGATTTATGGGAAACTTTGCTCATTCGTTCGTTCGTTCTACCAGGCTTCTACATTCGTCATAGAAGATTTCATTAACTTCGGTTTTGCAAAGAACCTGCTCTTCGTAAATGTCGAGGTTTTTTTTAACCCTTTGCATTATTACGTCTCCCAGAGCTACGTTCATTACGACTATTTCGTCCTTAACCCCTTGCACTATAATAACGAGTTCTTAAACGACAGTCTCAATAATTTATTTGAAGTTAGATAAATTAAAAAAAATGAAATTAAATTTAATTTTGCGAATTTTCATGAGAAATTAACCTACGTTTATTCTAAGAGCAAAAACTCTATATTATGGTAATCAAAGTTCAGTCTTCCAGATATACTGCCATAATTATTGAAGTATCGTTCCCCGACCTTGCAGTTATTCTCGACCAAAGGCGTCGATCGTCCGCGTAGATTTTTACGGGAAGTTTGCGCATCAACTGGAGCTGAAATAACGAGAAGGAACGCGACTTTGAATGCGATCCAGAGTGGATGGCGCGCGCGCGAGCACTGATACTGAGGTACGCGCAACGCTATTATATCAAGATAGCGGCTTACTGGTCTATTAGACCCAGTCATTGACAAGGTCCATAGCCGCGATCAAAGCTGTCCCGACATTACACGTGGCGGCGCATAGTCGAGTAATCAATTTGTCGTGCAAACTTGAAACACACGGCCTGTAACGAGAATAGACGTGGAACGACGAACGCGTCTTCGTTGGCACACTTATTCGTTCTATTGTACAGTTATTCGCCCTGTTGTACATTTATTTGCATGATTGTACATTTATTCGCACATTTATTGTACGTTCATTCGCACATTTATTCGCACATTTATTCGCACATTTATTGCACATTTATTCGCCCTATTGTACACTTATTGTACACCTTTCACGCTGCGTCGCTTAGCATTTATCCTTACTATTAGGTACAGAAATCTGTGTTTAACCATATAGAAGCAACTCGTAAGAATTAAGGCTAAATAGCAGGTTTTGCCTTAGATAAGGGCAAAACGACGTTTTCGACGTATATATCGAAACAGGGACGTTTTTAGGTAACTTTCGGGATAGGAATCTATCTATTGGCGAGTGTCGAAGGTAGTGTCGCCAAAATATATTAAATATAAATTAATATATAATAAATGTAATATTTCGTGAATTTTTAATATTTCCATTTTGATTTTCCATTATATTTGATATTTGTCGATGCGCTTGTTCCATTAAATTCTTTTGCTACAAATAGGGATTTTTGTAGTGGACTCGACGGTAAGGCTGAATAGCAGGTTTTTGCCTTAGATAAGGGCAAAACGACGTTTTCGGCGTAAATATAGTAACAGGAATTTATTTATTATTACAATGCAAGCGTTTAAATAACTCAAACAACTACTATAAAAAGCTGATATGCATCGATACGAATTTTCGAAGCATATAAATACCTCGCTCAACGCGTTCTACCTAAAGAGAGAGAGAGAGAGAGAGAACGTTCCACCCTAGCTGAAGTTTATGGCTTCCGGTTGCAAAGTAGCTCCGACGCCGAAGGTCCGGAACTTCGGTTTCGCAAAAAACTGTCGGCGAGAAGTTTGATTAATTTTTCCCCGAGGTTCTGCCCAGTCGTAGCATCGGCAGTCCGGTTAAGAGTTCGAATCGGAACGTTTCCATTGAATCATTTCCCTCCGTAGCCGGAGAGAAGATCGTGACGCAACTTTTCCCGGAATATCGAAGATGAAAGGAATATGTATATCAGGCGAACTTTTGACAGAGAAAGCGCGGAGAGGGGAGGGCAAGGATGGGGTGTGGGCGACCTCTATAATTTAGCGCGCTCCTCGGCTAAACAACGGGGTGGTGGCTTCACCCCCCACTCTTGCCATGGCTTTCTTTCTGGGCGAGCTGAAACGGCCCGGTGTAATTAACACGTTTACCCGACGGGCGATGCCGAATGGTCCACCAGAAAGGAAAGTGTAATTCAATGTCCGAGCGGGGAACACGGCGCTGTAGCAAAGGTAACCGCACGATAACGCGGCATTCCGGCATGAGAGAGGGTAGTAATTAAGACCTCAACTGGTCCCGAGGGACCGCGCCGCGGCGTTTCCTTGTATCTTATCGCCGCGGCGAGACCGACTCGATGTCCATGGCTGTACCTGTACCGGTTTGTTCGCCTAGCTGTGTATAGTAAGTATAGGCGATGGGATGCGCCCTTACGGAGTTCGATAGCCGGCTCGCCTAATTATTCACGCCTGCTCGCACCGAAACACACCGATCCCGTTTAAAAGGCACTCTTCTTCGGACAAAATATGTCCCGATAGCTAATGGACCGAAGAGCTAAACAAACAATTCTTATCTCTGACCGGTCGATTCTTAATTCCGCCGGCGAGGCTGGCGACGACTGCTTTTAATTAACTATTAATTTTGGTGTACAATCTACTGTACATTTACATTCCTTATGATTTTATTATTAAGCATGAATAAAAGCACATTGAAGAATAAATTAATCACTAAAAATTCATGGTACTACCTTGGCTATGCCTAAAGTCATGGTTCTTCTAGTTACATATAAAATAATATAAAGTTCGTAAAACTGATTCTCTAATTATGGCTACGAAATTCATGATATCTCGGGAAAAAAATTGTTAATGTGGTAGAATTTTCAATTGAAATTGCAAAATTAGAGATTTTGACAGGTCTGATAAATCTAGTGTTAAATTATATTATTCACCTTGACAGAGGGAATTGCAACAAGTTGCTATATCTAAGATGGCGAAAAATCTGTCGAAGGCGGTGATAACCGGAGTCTCGAGGTATCCTTATCGCGCCTAAAGCTCGATTAGCCACCCGATTGCCGCATACCGAGTTAAAACGGAGCAGATTACGGAGCCGTGGATGTAATTAGAGAGTAGTAAGAAGTTCGTTCCGCGGGGCAATAACGTATAACGAGTGGCACTTACGCTCGAAATAAGTGGTCCGTAAAACAGACAGAACTTTCCGCGCGAAACCTAATTATACGATGTAAAATCGGTATACCTGTATTTCATGCGCGATCATGCTCACGATATAGAAAACAGTGTGGTGGTTCCGGTAACGTTACATCGAGAGATACAGGTTCCCTAAAATCCCATAATCGAGGTAGAAAGCGCAAAAATCGAAGAACGATAACACCATTAAACCCTTGCACTATGATTCCTTTTATACTGTGTCAATTAGTATTTATTTATTCTTAATACTTTCTTTAATAGGATTAGACAATTCCTAGTTCTTCTATTGTCTTTATTTACTTTCGTTTCTGTACTTTGATAACAGAAGAATCAAGTTTGGTTCTGATTTGAAATAAATTAGTTAATATTCATATTTAGTAGATCATGTGTGAAATCTTTATCACGAGTCTGACTCGTTGCTATAGCACAAGGGGTTAAAAATGTCTTAGATATCCTTGATATAATCTCGACGTAACCCCTAAGAATCTATTAAAAATTCTTGATATAAGCTTGACGTAACCTCTAAAAATCTCTCAAAAATCCTTAACACAAGCTTCACATAACGTCTAGAAATCTTTCAAAAATCGTTAACACAAGCTTGATATAACCTCTAGAAATGTCTTAAAAATTCTTGATACAATCTCGACGTAACCTCTAAGAATCTATTAAAAATCCTTAACATAACGTTGACATAACTTAAAAAAAAATTGTCCCTAAGTCTAATGAACAAACTATACAAAAATTACAACTTATAACATTTCTAAAAATATTTTATTTATATCCTACTTTCAGCATCTTCGAATCGCGACAAGATGGTAATTTAATTAAATATGGCGACTTTGGACACGAGGCAGTAGCATGATTTTCTAGGGTTTAATTTATTCATCTTTGTGCCTTTATTTATACTTATACCATAAAGAATGTTTAGTAGATTGTGCACTAAAATTAATAATCAAAAGCAGACATTGCCATCCTCGGTATAGTATAGTCTATACAAATCGAAGAGCTCTGCAATAAAGTACGAGAGTCCGCCATCTTGTCCAAAATTGCGCTACCAAGAACTCGCGACCCCCATCGCTAAAACTAACTATAAACGATGCACGTGTCACGATCCACGCGTGGCAGGCTAAGCGACGTCGAAACGAGAGCACTCTTTGGCGTTTCGGTTTTCCGTAACGCTTGGAATCATTAGAGGAGAGAAAACACGGGCGCCTCCGGGCTCTCGGTGCGCGCCGATAATGTGTACCTAGGAGGAACGGCTCCGCCGCATTCCCATCCGTTGAGGGATGCCTCCGAGAAGCGGCAGACTCGTGTCATCGTGTCATTGATAATTGATGTATGTGCGAACTAATGGCTGTAATTACCCGAACCTAATATCCACCGTGGAATTCTCGCGCTTCCCGTCGCGCACGCCGTTGTTGTCGGCTGCTGCTAACCTCGAAAGAGAGGGGGCTCCGCGCGAAAATTTTGTACCGGGTAATTAATGATTCCTCATCGGCCGTGACGGCGCCGGTCCGCGAGAATTAATCGGCTCGGATCGCCGCGGCCGTCGAACGGCTCCGACTCTCTCTCTCTCTCTCTTTGTCATATTTCTTCCCATTCTTCTTCCGTGCTCCGTTCTCTCTTCCCGCGGATTATAAGGGGGCCACCGTTTATTAGCATGCTAACGACTCGCCATTAAATTACTTTGTGCACGCGGACAGTGATAGAACGCTTAGCAAAAAGCATCCCGCGGACGGCGACTCTAATCGACTTTCGCTCGCACGGTAAGCGTTTGACCATTCGACGCTGTTATGTCTGAAAATTATTCCTCGATCATTCTACTCCGTACAGTGATTTTTTATATTACCAATCGTCGAGGTAAAAGCTGTCAATATATTAATAATAAAAACGTCGGCCCCGATTTATTGGAATAAGTTTATATGATTTATTCGAATAAGTTTCTATTATTTGCTTGGAAACTATGAAACGGGCGTTCTTGTATGGTCTGTAGCCAGCTGCGGCGCCCGTTTCATAGTTTCCACGCGATAGAACGTCGTTTCCTAACGCTAACTCGAAAAAACGAAAAGATTGTCTAAAAAGCTCGATAAATTCGAATGTTGCCACCTTGCAAACATTACCCATAGGTATTCTCGAACTATAGAATGCAAGAGGAAATATTAAATGTTCAATGTTTCAGGAATTTCTCGATTATTACAATTTCTAAGAAGTAACAAAACATTAATGTTTATTCCGCGCTTGAATTAACTCGTATACTTAAATATTAATAATAAAGAGTTTGGAGAATGTAAGATAATATAATAATATTCGATTTATACAAATTCCTACACATCGAGGAATATATTTGCAAATCAACATTTTGTTTCTCATGCTGTATATTTTACTTATATTATTTACTATTATATAAACTTTAATGTTTGGTGATGTACTGGAATCACGATGTCCCCTGAGAGGAGACAACGGAGTGCAAAGGGTTAATAATGACAGTACCAAGTGGAGACTATACTAGTCTCAGACGATGCAGTATAGTAAACGCTGTCTTCAAGCAATGTCTGTTCCACTCGTCACTTCGTCTGCCACTATGACGAGCCTAATCG
>NC_135782.1:16355330-16367489 GCF_028453695.1 Augochlora pura
ATAACATAAATAAAATAAGAATAAACGAATAACATAAATAAAATAAGCGAATAAACGAATAACATAAATAAAATAAGTGAATAAACGAATAACATAAATAATTGTATAAAAGAATAATTGTAAAAAATAATCTTTGTTAGAGGGTAATTATAGTGCAGAATTATAGTGCATTAAATGATAGTGTTTTATTGTTGTCTGCGAGGAGAGGGGGGAGAATATGGTGAGGAAGAGTTTAGTCGCGGCGAGAGGTTCATCAAAATTGATGTCCAACTTGACCCGGTTCCGTGGAGAGCAGAGTTTAAAACTTCAGCAACAGGTATCCGGATCGAATTAAACCGGAATACATCGGCGGTAACGTCATCGAACGTCGGGAACGATGGTGAGATCTCCCGTCGCTGAGATTTTAGGGTTAGCAAAATTTATGTTAGATATTTTAGGGTTACCAAAATTTATGTTAATTATATTAGGGTTACTAAAATTTCTATTAATTATTTAAGGGTTACCAATATTTATATTAATTATTTTAGGGTTACCAATATTTATATTAATTATTTTAGGGTTAACCGAGCAGCTCTTTGATTGATGTACACTGAAATTTGCGATCTTGGAATTTTTATAATAAATCTACTAGGTCGAAAAATCGTCGCAAATCAATATCTTGTGATATAAAAGCATTTAATTAATATTGAAAATTTTTAGGACATTTTTCTTCGTTTATTTAACCCTTTGAGGACGAATAATTTTTTGACATGGTGAGAAAGTTAAATGAGGTGATTGTCACAGGGTTTGAGTGTCTTGTATGTAAGTTATTTTAATTGATATGTTATGGAAATATTATTTATGTAATTTATATGGAATTATCTTAATTTGTATTTAGTGTAAATATAATTTATATAATTTATATGGGATTTATAAGCTGTATACAATTATCTTAATTTCTATATAAGAGAAATATAATGTATATAAATTGTATACAGTTACATACAATTTATAATCCATATATAATTTATATTGAATTTATAACCTATATGCTATTATCTTGATTTATATATAGCACAAATAGTATGTTTATAATATACATAAAATTTATAATTCATATAGAAACTATATTATACACATTTATATAATTTACATACAGTATTACATAATTTACACAATCTATACACAATGATCATAATTTCTCCACAACCCAGAGACCGTCGCCTCCTATCCCCTAAAGGGTTAAAAATTACTGCCCCAAAAGATTGTTACCTGTAAGATCGAGTTTAAAGAATATCGGTGAAAACGAAACAGGGGAGCGCGAGACAAATACTCCTGATTACCGATTTTACCCTTCCGAGGACGGGGCGACCGGCTCGCGGCGCTGTCAGTTTCCTCCTGATTCTTAGCAGCGTGCAATTAGTCGGCCGGGTATTAGCATCGGATCCATCTCGAGGGACAAAGAGAATCAGGGGGGTGGTGGGGGAGGTAGTGGGATCTGAGCGAGGGCGAAAGGACGGTCCTGTAATTCGACTCGCGCGGGACACACGAGTCAGTCACGGCGCGCCCTTCGGCTTAGAGAAACACGGTCCGAGGGGGTAAAAGAGGGGAGGAGGGGGCGTTGCTTACTAATGTTGTTATTGAATTATTCCGAGACTTAGTTTTACGTGCGAGGGATCAAACTCCGGGCTTTAGTCCTCGTCGCAGATGGAAGAGGCGTGGCCCTTCCATCGGTTCCCCTATAACTGTTGTGTCCTTCGAGTCGTAGATGGATATACGGGTTCATCCTGGCGTCCTGCACGCCCTGAACTGGATTAAGACGCGATTAGCTTGCTCTCTCCACGTGGATCCTCGTTCCAATACTGTTTCTATCTTCACAGCTGAAGGGCTACGTGAGTCGCGATCGCGTTGGTTCTTGAAGTGACGCGTCGGTGGAATTAAAATCGTTTAATTACCATTTAATTAAGATGGAATTAAATGGTTTTATTGAAATGGAATTAAGTGGTTTGATTAAAATGCAATCAAATGGTTTAATTGAAATGGAATTAAATGGTTTAATTATAATGGAATTAAATGGTTTAATTATAATGGAATGAAGTGGTTCAATTAAGTAACCCATGGGGTTTTCGTGAGTTTATATTTAGGAAGGATTATTAATGTTTATGTTCAGGAATCATGATAATAATTTATTAATGTGTATGGCTGGAAAAATGTTTTTGTTACGAAAGAAGTAATTGTTTAAACATTTTTGAGTAATAACCGTTTGTTGCAATTAATAGGAAAGAATCTTCCCTTGCATAAATATTCTCTCTCTCTCTTATGATACTTTGAAGATGTAAGTTAGGTCTAGGTTAGGTCTTGGTTAAGTCTCTAAGTTAAGTCCAAGTTAGGTCCAAATTAAGTTCGGATTAGGTGTAGGTTCTACGACGCCTTGTATATTGGCAGAGGACTAGCGTAGGTCTCAGTTAGGTCTAGGTCGCCTAATAAATTGGTAGAGACTTAGGTTATGCTTAATTTAGGTCTAATTTAGATCTGGACAATTAAGGTTAGGTCTACGTTATCAAATAGATTGTCAGGGGCCCAGTTTAGGTCCTAGATTAAACCTAGCTTACGCCTAAATTAGGTCCAAATTAAATTTAATTCTGCATCGTCCAATAAGTTAACAGAGACCTAACTTAGATCTTAGGATCGACCTAGGTTAGGTCTAAATTAAGTTGAGATTAAGTTTAGGTTTATATCGCAATTTAAATTCGTCAGAGGTCTATGTTAGGCCTAAGTTCGGTCAAAATTCGATTTGCATTATTGAGGTTAAGTCTACCTTGTTCCATAAATTGGCAGAGGCCTAAATTGGACCTAGTTTAAATCTTAATTAAATCTGGATTGTCAGAGTTAGGTCTACGACACCTAGTAAATTAACAAAGACCTACATTAGGCCTTAAGTTCAAGCTAACCTAGGTCTAAATTGAGTCTAAATCTAGACGAAATTAAATTCTTAGCCTAGGTTATGCTTAACTTGTATCTAAATTTGATCTGAATTATTTTAAGGTTAGATCTACGTCGTTCAATAAATTAACAGAGACCTAGCTTAATTCTTAGATTCGACTTTGCTTAGATCTAGACTAAGTCCAGACTAAGTTTAGACTAAATCTAAACTGAGTTAAGGTTAGGTAAAAATTAATCCCAGAGTTTATGCCACGCTATAGGTCTCGGTTAAATTTAGGTTAGGTCTGGAATAAGTCCAGACTAAGTCTGGACTAAAACTAAACTAAGTTAAGGTTAGGTAAAAATTAATCCCAGAGTTTATGACATGCTATAGGTCTCGGTTAAATTTAGGTTAGGTCTAGTTTATAAGTCTATATTAGATCAAGATTAGGTCAGACTTAGTCCCCGGGTTTATTCAAGCATTAAATCTCAATTAAATCTCCCTTAAATCTACTTTAAATTTAAAAGAAAATCAATCTTACTCTTCCCGATAGAAATACGTACACTTAAATCACTGCTAAATCTATTATAAATAACAATAAATTAACAGCGATTATTGATCGAATCATGCGCGAAACCATACGTGACGATTCCGACTCGTTATTGCACCGCAAACGGGTAAAAACGGTTCGCGGAATCCGCAGCGGTCGTAAACAGCCGCGTGGTCGCCGCGCAAGAAACGAGGAATGAGTCGCGAGGAGGAAACTTTTCCGCTAAGCTACGCGCGAATCCTGCCGGTACTTTCGCGCATACTCCCCCCCCCCCCCTCTCTCTCTCCGGGAAAATTTGTTTCCGACAAAAGACGCCGGTTACTTTGTACGCGCGGCGTCCGGGGATAGGTTTCTCTCGTGCGGCGTCCGCGGATGCGCATTCTATTAGGATGTTTCGAGGGCTCGCCCCGAACCGAATAGAATTTAAATTTCTATCGGGGACGGCGATGCGGGGATCTATTTGGAATATCAGGTTGCCCGGATATCCACGAACGTTGGCCCGGATAGCTGAAATCGTTCGGGCGCGGATCCTATAAATGAAAGATACCCCCCCGCGAATTCTTCTATTAAATCGATTCTCCTCGATTCGTTCCTCATATGTGGCATACCACCTTACCCCTTCCCCTTCCACCCTCTTCCCCGTATCAGTTGTTGTGTGTACGGAGACACGGAGAAGCGGAGACACGGGACACGGAGAAGTGGAGAGACGCGAGGGACACGGTCAACCGTGGAATTCGTATGGCGATCAGATTTTTCCACCCCCACAAATTTCTACCACCTTCACAGATTTTCTTAGATATTTATGGAACTCTCTATTTTCCTCTACACTCCACATAGAATGTATTTTGCGCAATTTTCCGGCGCTATTGAATCACCAAAGAGCGTCAAAAGTGCGCGGTTTATCAGAGAGCGAGGAGATCACGAAATGTTAAAGGAAATTCTCGTGGCGCGCCTCGTCCATACAGGATGCAGGGGCATAATTGAAAGAAGCGGCGGCGGTAGCTTGATCAAAATTCGGACAGCGGTAAACGCGCGGCCGTATCGCCCGGGCGCGAACGGCCGCGCGGAATAACAAGGAGGCACCGTGTAAGGATTCGCGTCAGGCGGCGAGAGCGTTAACAAGAATGTGTATGTAATCAAGAATTTTTCTCGGACGGTGCTTTTCTTTTATTTGCCGGGGCTGAATTGTTCACACGGAGGCGAGGGACGGTGAAATAGTGGACGGTAATGGAGCCGAGGGTTTGGTATATTTTGTTAGTAGATATCTAAAAGACGGCATGTAGGTTATGTCAGAAATCATCCTCAATGGAATAAGGGGTTCTTTAGGTCATTTGAAGCAACTTTTTCCTTTGCGGAAATCTTCTACGATGCTTCGTTTACGAGTTATCGACGATAAACGTAAGACGCCACGCCTACCTTTGTCTTCGCTCCGCCCTCGTTTTCTAATTGGGCCGAGTTTTGTGCTAATAACTCGTTAACTAGGCGTTGTAGAACATTTCTGCTGAGGAAAGAGTTGTTTTAAATGACTTAAGGAACAATTTGAAACACTGTGTAGTCAGATCAGTGACGTCATCGCAGAAAGCTAAAGACGCTGTACAGGTTGTGTCAGGAATCATCCTCAGTGGAATAAGGGGTTCGTGAGGTAATTTGGAGCAACTTTTTCCTTTGCGGAAATGACGCCTAGTTACCGAGTTATTAGCACAAAACGCTGGCCAATTACAGAGCGAAGGAGGAGCAAAGACGAGCAGAGGCGTGGCTCCTTACGTTTATCGTCGATAACTCCTGAACGAAGCCTCGTAGAAGATTTCTGCAAAGGGAAAAGTTGCTTCGAATCATCTCAGGAACCCTTTCCTCCTGAAATAAGAGTGACTTTTGACACATTCTGTATCTAAACCCTCGTATATCCTTCTCGCCTTTAGAAAATGTTAATTTCTCGACGATTTGCTAGGTTTGCTTTTATTCTTAGATTACAAATAACGCCTACAAAGACAATAATAATCTCCAAGGGTCTCTCCTTGGCACTATCAATATCATATCACCATAAACGCTGCCATGGTATCAGTAATCCCCAGAAAACTGTCAAACGAACACTATATTAACCAACGGGTCCCATCGTTCGAGTTAATAACGTTGTCGATCGGCGACACCCACCTATAAACATCGGGCGTAGTTTCCAATAACAGGGGCTACCCCTTTTTGTCCGAGCGTTTCCGTGGCGGAGCGCCGTTCCGGGAACACCGTGCAAAACAGTCGGGAAATGTCGCGCGCAATTCGACGGGCCGTCGAAAAAGCTTCGTCGCGCGATATTTGCGAAGCGCGTTTCCGTGTGCTTTTACGGTGATCAGTCCTGGCTTTCGGTTCCCCCCTGCCCTCCTCTGCCGGCACCCTTCCACAACCCCCCGGACCTCTCCTTCCTCCGGTATCCAGAACACCTCCGCGCCCGTCCCCCTTTATCGTCGCGCGGATGGGAGCGCGGCATTAAACGCAGATGGCGTCAGTTTTACGCGGGGCAAGCGCGCACGTTTCAGCGAGTCGCGTGGGAGTGAACAACACGACGGGTCTCTGCGTTAGGTCTCCGGTTAGGGGTGAGACGATCCTATACATTATTACTGTTACACAGACACGTGGAAGACACCTCGTGTGTATACACAGTCACAAGAATATTGGTACACTTTTGAAGGCGCAATTAATTTCTTAAAATTGATCTTGGATGAGCTAAAATTTTATTAAATGGCGAAACGAGTGGTTCAGTATGTTTATTATATAACTAATATAATTATTAATATTAATATAAATTAATATTGCAATAACTACGAGGAATTAATTCTTTATAATTTACCATTATTATTGTATCATATATATTATATAGATTATTATCATGCATTGTTCGTGATAGAAATAAGTAACAATAACTATAATAATATAATATATAATATATATTATAATAATATATTATATAACCATTATAATATATATTAATAAATCACATATATTATATAATAATAATGGTAAAGCAGTATAGTAGAAATTCACTGAATATGAAAAAAGAAAATAAAATAAAAATATTAGAATAAGAATAACAAAAATTAATGGAAATAAATTGAGTAAAAGTAAGCAAAAGCCTTAAATAAATGCGGTCTTGTTATAAGTCGTTTTTTAACCTCTTCTATGGCAATGCATCTGGAACACATAACCTAATAAAGGCGTTGCGGCGCATCCTTTCCAGAATTTCGATTCTCCGTCGACAAATTTCGAAGTCAATGGAGTTAAAACGATCGATCTATCGAATTGTATCGCGGAAGCGTATCGGCGAGGGCGGAAAAGTTTCCGCGTCGGCGGAAACGTTATCGGCGGCCGTCCCCCCCCCCCCCCCCCCCCCCCCCCCCGTTATTATCAAACACGATTCAACCGTGTTACACCTTTCAGCCGTGCGCGTCGCCCGCTTTGCACACGCCGGCCGAATTTTATAACGCATTAAAAGCGCCGATAATGTACGTACATAATTACTTGATATAATATACATAATGCCATCATTTTAATAGCCGCGCGGGTATTCGGTGTGCGCGTCGCCGCCCGATGATACGGCGCCCCGCGGCCCTGTATCAGGGCCGATCGTTAACAACCTGTGAAAACCGTGTGCCAACGTGTGCCTCTGCTTGATATGATAACCCGTCGGCGGGAAAACAAACTTTCAAAACTTCCATCCGCCGGTCCACGTGCCGTAACACTTTGTCGAATTAGTCGATTTATTTATCGTTTACAATGTAGCAATCCTGCTACTTAATTTATGGTTCGTTAATTTACTCGGTGATCACTAACCTTGGTCCATTATAGAACTGGTTTACACCTAATATAGATCCAAGTGAGAACTTAGGTTATGTCTGACATGACCTCGACGTAGCCTAGAAGTAATCCAAAGTGAACTGAGATCTATAACGTAGCATAACCTCTGGGATCAATTTTTTTACCTAACCTTAACTTAGTTTAGATTTCCTCTATAATATTGGCTTTAAATTAATCCAAAATGCCTCGGATTTGATTAAAATAGTGGTCGAAATGACAGGCACTATATATTTTTACTTAAAAATTGACGATATTATAGAAACATTCTCTCTCTGAAATTAATTAAATGAATTAAGTGAATTAAATGAATAAATTAATAACACCAAACGCCTCGCATATTATTAAATTATAGGAACAACAAATCAACTAAATAACTTCCCAGAACCCTTTAAAAAGCTACAATTACCTCACCATTAAACTATACCAAAATTTCAAGCAACGAAACCTCGCGCAACAAAAATTATTTTCACACAATCGCAACCGCATATTAAAACCTGTCTTTCGACGAAAAACAGATTATTTTTATTATTATAAACGCGTATTATTTATATCGACCGCGCGTAGAATCAATCGAACAAAACATTGAAATAGCGATGGCGTACCTTCTGGGGGTGGAAAGGGGGACGGTGGTGGTGGAAGCCTGGTAATCCGCGGGAAACATCAAGGTTTATTAAATGGCCGGTAGCCGGCATATTGAAATGTTAATCAATACGATTTCCCGAGCGTGGACGATCCGTTTCAATTAAATAGAGTCGGGATCGGGGCCGGCCTTTTCGGGTATTAGGGTCACCGGACCATTTTCGTTTCGCGTGGCCACCGAAAAGAAAGACGGATTTCGGCCTCGCCTTTTTTTTCTACCCCCACCCTACCACCATGGCATCGAATAAAACGACACGGTCAAGATCCACGGATTAACCCTTTGCGCACGAAGTCATCTTGATTCTGAAACAACTGTATTTTAAATTAATTCCAAAAAAAACTGTGTTATGAATTAATTTTAAAACAACTGTATTTTAAATTAATTCTAAATTAATTCTAAATTAATTCGGAAACAACTGTATTCTAAATTAATTCTAAATTAATTCTAAATTAATTCTAAATTTATTCTAATTTAATTCTAAATTAATTCTAAATTAATTCTAATTGAATTCTTAATTAATTCTAAATTAATTCTAAAACAACTGTATTCTAAATTAATTCTAATTAAATTCTTAATTAATTCTAAATTAATTCTAAAACAACTGTATTCTAAATTAATTCTAAAACAACTGTATTCTAAATTAATTCTAAATTAATTCTAACACAACAGTATTCTAAATTAATTTTAAAACGACTGTATTCTACATTAATTCTAAATTAATTCTAAAATAGCTGTATTCGAAATTAATTCGAAAATAACTGTATTCTAAATTAATTCTAAAACAACTGTGTTATAAATTAATTCTAAACCAACTGTATTCTAAATTACTTATAAAATAACTGAATTCTAAATTAATTGTAAAACAACTTTATTCTAAATTAATTTTAAAATAATTTTTCTGGCTTATAGTATATAAATTTTACCTGACAATGTATACTTTATGCATATAGTATCGATTCTCGTGATTCGTGTACCAATGGCTCCATTTTTAACAATTTTTTAAACCTATAAAAAAATTAGCTAATACAAAAAAGAGTATTATAAAAAAGGTAGTTAGTATAAAAATTATTATATAGTACTACCAATAGCTCCATTTTTAACAATTTTTCAAACCTATAGAAAAATTAGTTAATGTAAAAAAAATAATATAAAAGAATTAGTTGATATAAAAAAAAGAATATAAACAAATTAGTTAATATAAAGGTAATAATATAAAAAAATTAGTTAATATAAAGAAGATTAAAATATAAAGGAATTAGTTAGTACAAAAATTATTATATAGCGATAGAATAATTTTAGCGGTGCTTCAGAGTCACTGTTCGAGCACGAAGGATTAAATCGCGGGTGGATCGCTGATAATCCGCGAGCCGGGATGGAACGCGGCCCGCATTCCGATCGAGAGCACTGTGCGCGGCGCGGCGGCTGTCTTCGATTTTCCGCGAGGCACGCCAAGATTTTCCAAGAGAAGTGGGCACTTGCGACTACGTCGCGCGCCCGCGGAAAACCCCGGGACTCGATGATTGGGGTCGAGAGAGATAGATAGATAGATAGAGAGAGAGAGAGAGAGAGAGAGAGAGAGAGAGAGAGAGAGAGAAAGAGAGAGAGAGGGAGAGAGAGGGAATCTCTGTATGATTCCGTCGAATGGAGAAAAGTTCGATCGACTTCCGTTCCATCGGTCAGCAATTCCATACCCCGTCGAATTGTTTCCGTGACATACTATTTCCCCCCCGCCCCGTCACAGCGCAGATCCAGCGTCGATCGAATTCCATTCTGTCGTACAAATTGATCGGTTTAAGTTCGATGAAACCACCAACCAACGTCGGGCTACGAAACCTAACGGCACGGCTAACGCGAAAAAAGGGGAACGGAGTTTTCGTCGTTTCACTGTTCTATAGGATAAATTAGTCTAGAGTCCAGGGGAACAGGTGAATGAGAAAAAGGAAGGCATGTTTCGTCCCGGGCCTGCTACTGAACTCGTCAGTAAAGCTAAATAGCAGACTCTGCCTTAGATAAGGTCAAACGACGGTTTCGGCGATATATTTAGAAACCGAGAGGGAAAAGGCTACTTGAAATAGTCTCAGGAACCCATCATTGGAGTATCAATAATTTTGGTACACCCTGTATATAAATCTGTAGCTAGAGTCTATCCTATAGTAAGTTGAATTCTCGCGCGCTTGCCTCTCATTCGCCACTATATTTTTTATTAATAACTCGTTAACAAAGCCGCGGATTGCATATCAGCAAAGGAAAATGTTACTCGAAATGGCCTCAGGAACCCCTCACTGGAGTATGCATAATTTTGGTACACCTTGTATATAAATCTATAGTAAGTGTCTGTGGAGCTTTTAGGAAGTCTGGTGAATTTGGTTTAGCGAGGAGTGGGGAAAAGAGAGCAAGGAGTTTTACGTCCCGGGTCCGCTAGGGAATTCGTCAGTAAGGCTAAAATAGCGGTTTTTGCCTTAGATAAGGGCAAAACAACGATTTCGGCTTATATATAGAAACAGGGACGATCTTACGTAGCTTTTGATAAAGGAACCCTTCTATTAGCTAGTGTTGAAGGTAGTCACCATGGAAGCATAGAATACACGTTCTCCACAAGTCCTCACAGCCTGCTTCAATCTTAGACACCGAGCAGGCACTATGTACATCCTCCCAGTGTCTTTCTTCCGAGAAAGAACATCGCGCAGCTAACCTCTCTCTCTCCCCCTCTTATTCTCTTAAATCACGCGACTCGATCTCTTCCGAACCAAACTTTAAACATAAGACAGTCGACGTTCGATCCATCGACTTATGGGAACTATTATATCGCACTCGTCTTCTTCTCTTGTCTCTCGGTTGAAAGTGCGGCGATGAAGTATCGGGTCTCTTTTTTGGTTCTACAGAAAGAAAAGGAAAGGGCGCGTTTAGTCATAGAGGACTCGCTGGAGGACTCGACGGTAAGGCTGAATAGCAGGTGTTGCCTTAGATAAGGGCAAGACGACGTCTTGAGTGGAATATACATATAGAAACAGGGATGCGAATGACGAAGCTACTCACCACAAATCTATCTATAGTATGTATATAAATCTCTAGATCTATAAATCTTGATCTATAAATCTCCCACTGTCCCTTCTACCTCCGTTAAACAAATACAACAAATCGGCGTAACTCTAGCGTTTTATCGATAGCAGCATCGCGGTTCGTCCCAGTTGCCTGGCCGTAAGTCGCGTGTTTGTAGAGCTGCGGAACAATCGGCGAAGGTAAAGAAGAGAGAATTAAAGGTAAACAAAAGCCCGGGCCGATATATAAATTTAGAGAAAAGCCGCGTAGGTGGGGGTGAAAGAGAGAGAGAGAGACGAGTCAAACGGCATTGTTCTCGACGCAGTCTCGGTCTTTCTTACGTTCCGCAGAAGGCTGTGATTGCGGCCGCGTAATAGGGGTGACGAAGGTGTCCGCGGGGAGCCGGGACGGTGGGCCGTGATTACGCGTCGTCTCGATCGGCTCTGATTCGAGCCGGCAATCCGCGAGATTGTCTCATTGTTTCAACGTAGATGCCCGAGGACTGGGTCAAGGGTCGCTCGAAAGAAGCCAGCACGCGGACTTCGTAGAGTCAGCACGGAAGGGAAAGGGCGCGCGATCGTTTCCGCGTTTCGTTTCCCCTTCCTCTCTTTCCTTCCCTCCGCCTCCCTCCCTCTTTCCGCTTCCTAGGATATTAAATATTAATCCCGCGAAATTACTAGCGCGCCCGGCAATCTTTCGCTCTCGCGGCAGGCTCCTTTTTGTTGGCCGCAATCTCCGGCTTCTCGCGGTAGTCGCGCGGCGCCGAAACGTACGCGCGTATCCGTGCCGCGCGAGGAGGCCGCGCGCAGAGCAACGAGAAGTAATCTAGGCGGTGGATTAACCCCGGGGGCTCAAGATATCAGTCCCGGATTTACCGCGGCTCGCCCCGTCGTTACGACTCCCTCGAAACCCGAACTGTGTTCCTGGCCCTTTGCGACCAGAGCACGCGTGATGGCCCTTCGATCTACGGTAGCTGGCTCCTCCACTCGATCGTCAAACTATATATATATGGTATAGTATATGTATAGTATTTTATATGGTATGTATAGTATATATAATTCTAAAGAGTATGTATAGTATATTTATATAGTATTCTATATAGTATATATACTATATACAGGGTGTTTTTCAAATATTGTAACACCGGGAAATGGGGGGTAGCTGAGGCTATTTCAAGTGACTTTT
>NC_135782.1:16367589-16405629 GCF_028453695.1 Augochlora pura
TTTAATATAGTCGTCGTTATAGTTACTGTGTCGTCGTAACATACAATTGTTGCATAAGGAAGTCTTGTCTTTTCTTGAAAGAAGAGGTTATGTTTTAATAAATAAAATTATCGAATGCATATGGCATGGTGGGCTACTTAAGTCTCTCTTTAATAAGGACAAATTTAATTGAGATATTACATTTTTTTATATTATATTATATTATGTTTTGTTAATAAATTTATAGCAATTTTGTTTAATTTAAAAGGCAGTACAATTTCTGTGTCATAAATTTATTAAATCTGACATCCAACAAGGGTTGCCTTAATTAAAGTCAAACATAGCCTTGACATAACCTCTATGTCAGATATTTAAACAAGACCTCTTGTTATTAACATTAATAATAATATACTCAGATCAATGATAAAATCATTCTCCACCCTGAGAATAAAATAGAAACAATTACATAACCTAGCATAACCTGACATAAGATTGAATCCATACTTCGTCGACGACCATGGCGAACATAACCTACAAATTTTCCATAAAATCTTACAGCGATTTTCGCCACGACTTCAGACTACCCCGTGCGCCACCTGTAATTTATTAATTGGCCTAACCTCTCCGGATTACACGTGACTAACGATTATTTCGTTCCGGATATCTCGACCCCTGACCCCACGAATTAACGAGCCAATTTGCACCCCTTCGCCGCACCTGTACCCCTCTCCGTTAAAATTCATTAAAGCCCCGAGAGGTTTTCTTAGGTTATATCTGTTAAAGCGTCGTCAATGGTGGACCGACCGTCGTCGCGAGTGTCCGCCAGTGTCCAACGGCCCCTGTCGCCGGCCCTCGGACAGCGAAAATGGATAAGGGCTGGATAAGGCGAGGAGACAGTCCGGGCAAATGGAAGCGCGGCCAGCACGACCAGCACGACACGTTCCTCCGTCTTCCGTAATTTAGATCAACGGTCCACCCTACCCCCTCCCCCGCACAGCCTCCCACCACACTGTTCCCTCGTTCCGGAGTTAAGCTTTTTTCCCACGGAATGGCGTGCCCGCCATCTTGGAGCCTTTAAAACCCTTTGCCTCTCGGTGTACTGCTCCACCGAAATTGTATTTATTTGATTAGCTATCGGAAAAGATCGCGCGGTTTACCTGGGATTTAACTGAATTGAGGACTGGACCCGTGTGCTTTAGCGAGGTTATAACGACGCCTTGGTTGGACCACGGTGGAATAATAGACGCCCCCATGGAGGTTAGTAATTGTTTTCCGAAGTTAGGACGAAGCTGGTATATAAATCGAGTGAGGAGAGGTTAGGTTTCATTGCTGATATTTTAAAGAATATGGTTTAAGATGTGGTGTTTGATATTGATGATGATCTAACCCCAAATTGGGCCAAGGTTGATTTAGGGTTAGATTTAGATATAGATCTTATGGAGATGGAGGGGTTTTAAGTAAATATTGATCATGTAAGGTGATCATTGATTTATTATAAAATGAGTACTATTTTCTGAGTAATGTGCGTCACGAGTTGCCAATGGTGGGGATTTAGAAGACCCTAGTGTCGGCATTCCCAACACTAGATTACTAGCTAAGTACCCTGTACACTAAACTCTCAAATAGGCGATTCACCGAATTCTAATAATACCAGCAATATTTAGTCATTAAAATATGTTCTTATGGAGCAATTTTGACTTTATATAGCTCAAATTGAAGCTGAAAGAGTCTACTTTAAGACCCCGGAATGTACATTCCCGTGGAATGACTTGGGGATTCATTATGAATTTTTTAATCAACTGTTCGATGACCCTAACGTTGTTTCTCGATCAACAGCATTTTATTCCCCGTCCAATCGCCGCGATCCCGGTCACGCAGGACTGTGACCCCGTTCTATTCCCGTTCGGTCCTTTCTGCCGGATACGCGATATGCGTTAAACAATCGGATTCGTTGCGGCTCGCCTCGATAAATTGACCGGGTCGAGAAAAAGTAGTAGTCCCTTGGCGGATAGCGGAAGGCTTGGTAGTGTCAGCCTCTCTCGCCGCGGTGCTCGGATTGCCGGCACTTATTTGTGAAGTCGGGCGGCATGGACGGCAGTGATTAAGACCCCGGACGCTCGCAGGGCGACGGCAATAAGTTGTTCGATTTGTGATGCGAGTTTGTCGCGCGAGCATATTTGCGCGTTTCGTTGCCCGATTAAATTGCCGTGGGACACGAGCGGACTGTAACTTAGACTAGACGCCTATTACCGTGCTCTGGTAGCTGCTTTTAGCTATAGAAAAATATATAAATACGTAAAAGAATTGTTTTGAGATTTGAGATTAGGTAGGCCTGCCACGCGGTGACTAAAGAAACCAGGAAAATATAGGGTTAGGTCCTCCTCGATTCAGTGGCAGGAAGTTGAAATAATTTCTGTGATATTTGAAGAACCTCCATTGTTTATGTATTTATTTTTAACAAATAACTAGGACTTAAATAAATAGAAATTAAATTTAGAAAATTAGTATATCTTGTACATGTTACCAACATTAGTAACAAAGTTAATTATACTTTAAAATAAATATAACGCATGGTAATTTAGCTACCCTACAGTCCCTGCGCCTCGTTAACCCCTAAACCTATAACATCGTATTACGGTTATGTTACATTCCACTCATCTATAATTAATACTCAAACACCAAAGCAAAAATCACCTATAATAAATATACCAGTAAAATGAATTATTAACAAACAAATTCCAGTCCAAGCTATCTATGAAATAAGTCGCATGAGTTAACCTATAAACCGTTGCGTGGCCGAGGTGACTGGCGTCGCCTCTTCCCACGCGTTCCAACGAGTGGAAACGCGGCCGGGAAACTTCGGACAGTTACAGATAAGCGGCCGCCTTCGAACTGGTTCGAACAGGGGGTTTTCTACTATGAAATTATTACCGTCGCGCTAATTGTGTCTACGGGGTTCGGTTTCACTGTTAAGTGCTCCGCAATCTAAGAACCGGACCTCGAACGCTGCTCCTTCTACCGGGCTAATTGTAAGCCGGAACCCGGACTATTTATCCTGCAAGCGGATTTTATTATTTGTTGCAAACGCGACCGGTTGTTTGTCTTGCCCGAGTTGGAGGGAACGCGTTTCCATGGGATACGGGGCTTCTGGGAATAGGATTAGCTGGTATGATTCTATATGCAGTGTACTTTTATTGCTGTTTGTGAGGTTATGTCGTCGCTCGTTTTGCACCGTTGAACAGCAAGCCATCGAGAGCGTTGGATATTTAACGAGGTTTTTAATTGTAAAAAATAATTTGGCTATTTTAATGGAATATACATTACCAGGTCTTAAAGTAGACACTTTGAACTTCAATTTGAGCTATATAAAGTCAAAATTGCTCCACGGGAACATATTTTAAAACCCACCTAATCTTCACTTTGTATTCCAGGCTACCTGATACTGTCGAAAACTTGATTAAAATATTCATAAAAAATTCCCAAGTCATTCCATGGGAATGTACATTACGGGGTCTCAAAGTAGACACTTCCACCTTCAATTTAAGTTATATAAAGTCAAAATTGCTCCACGTGAACATATTTTAAAACTCACCTGAACGCAGCCACCTAATAATGATAGGAAGTGGGTTTTTCAGGTGTGCAACATGGAAATAGACTTAGGTAGCGCTAAAATCGCGTCACCAAGTTCCCAACACTTAACCTAAAAATTTCAATTACCCTAATTCTTCCCAAAACACTATTCCCCTGATTTCTGAGCGATCCTCCTCAGTCTCATCACCAAGAATATGCCAATTCTACCTAATTTGATATTTTAAAACAGTAACTCAATCGCAGAAGTCCACGGTCGTCAAAGAAAAGGCTCGGTTAACATCAGCAGAAAGTTACCGCGCCGCGACCCAGATCGCAATCACGCTTCATTTTTATCATCTCCCCCCCTCGGTCAGAATAGGAATGACCGGCTTTCATCGACACGGAACGAAAGTCACCACCCTCTGCCACCTGCCCCCTCTGTAATCGGCGAAGCTGATTAGACAAGATTCCTGCAACAAAAGCCGTGGTAGCAGACCTGCCCGCTGTCGTATTAAGTTACCACCCCTCTCTCTCTAATAGGTTCGCCGCGTTGGAAAGCTTTCTTGGGCGCCGAATGTCGAAAAGCGATTCCGTACGCCGCACGGAGTTTACTATTCTTCCGTCTCCCCCTCCCCCCGGAGCGTAGCGCGCGCTATGAAAGATTCGCCGGGGGACCGGGGCGATGGTTGTACGCGCGAAATAGATGTATATTCTGTGGCGGTGTGGTTCGGGTCTCAATTTACGAGCCGAGTTTCGTATTTCCTGTTGCAAATTGTTTGTATAAATTAGCCGGCTCTTAGCGCGGCAACGGGTGGTGGGTGGAGGGGTGCAGGGGAGGATAGATTTATTCCGGTAAGATAAGAAGTACGATACGCGTTTATATTTCCCGTTATCGACTACGTTGGTCATTGTTCATCGATGATAATTGTCTATATTATATTAACGTATTTTACTATATTTTATTAGTTGTGTAATTTTGTTGTGTCGTAATGTTATATTAAATTAGGTATGTTATTGGGTTATATAGTAATGGGATATTGTTTTAGTTGTGTGATTAGGTTATGTTGTAATATTATATTAAGTTAGTTATGTAATATAATATTGTTTCAGTTATATGATTATGGTATATTGTGGTCTTATATTGCATTAATTATATAATTGTATTGACAGAAGGTTGTGTAAATTATGTGAAAACATTGATGATATTGTAGAGTTATGTTATACTAATTTTGTGTACTACATTATACTATATTATACTATATTATATTGTGCCATATGATACTATAATGTAATTGATACTATACTGTTATATTACATATAGTGTAATAGTATGCTATATTATACTGTAACGTATACTATATTATAATGTAATTAACTTCAAGTATATTACATTCTATATTAGATTCATAATATATTACAGCAATTTAAATAAAAGAAACAATACTATAATATATTTGATATAATTGCTATATAATTTGCATAATTTGCATAATTAATATAATTAATATCTTTCACTTCCATCTCTTATTATAATTAATATAACACATCAGAACAACATAACCTCTACCTCCACACATCTCTTATAATTTATTTTCATCCAATTACATCAACAATGTTCACACATTAAACCTCAATTCTATGAACCATATAATTACATAAAAATTCCATAAATTCAAGGAATATTAGTATTACAAAATCACGTGATATTAATTCCAATAATCGACACGAATATAACCTCTCCCACGCTTGGACAGTTGATATACTTGTACAAGGATTTCTGCATTCGTTAATAGTCGGTGTTTTTAGGTTATGAAATCTTTTTCAGCGGCGACCGAAAATTGAATTTTAATAGACAGTATTTCTGTTTGATAGTTATAAACACGCGGGAGAGAGAGAGAGAGAGAGAGAGAGAGAGAGAGAGAGAGAGAGAGAGAGAAAGCGAATCGCTAAATTGGAATTGATACGATGGATGGGTTTTCTCAATATTCTCCGGCCAGGGGGATTCGTCGAATGCACGCGCGGGGGATAAGGGGGAGGAGAAGGAGGAGAGAGGAGGGGCGCAAAAATAGCAGCTCGTGGCGTCAGTCATTTCAGAAAATATTGTAATGCGGGGTCTTTAGGAACGTCAGATAACAATTTCAATCTTTCGAAATCCAATAACTCGTTATCGGGCGGCTGTAAATGGAGATAATTCCGGCGCTATGAAATCCTCGCCCGAACATCGCGTCCGCCCTTTTCCTCGTTTTTCACTCTCCCCTTCTCTTTTGCTCTCTTTCGCTCTCTACGTTTCTTTCGCTCTTTTTTTTTGTTTCTCTTTCGCTCTCTCTCTCTCTCTCTCCCTCTCTTTTTCTTTCACTATGGCTCTCTCTCTCTCTCTCTCTTTAATTATGGTTCTCTCTCTCTCCCTTTTTCACTCTGAGACTCTCTCTTTCTCTCTCTCTCTCTCTCTCTCTCTTCCCCCCTCTCTATCTATTCCTCTGTCGCTTTCTCTCTCTCGCTCCCCTTTCGTCCTCTTTTCCCATCGGGCGGCGCGCCGGCGGTTCGCGCAAAGAAAATCGAGTTTGCCCGGAAACGAATGCTTACAAATCCGCGGGCTCTTAACGAACAAAAACTGTCAACGACAGTCTGCGCTGAAATTATTTTCGTCCGCGATGGAGTTCGTTAATGGAGAAACCTCTGCGGCGGCCCGCGGTGAGAGAGACCGCGCCGACACGGCCCGCCCCGGCCCGACTTCACCGTATCCCAGTTTTAATTCCATTTCGCACGCAATCCTTAATTGTTTTCTCCCGGAAACAGGGGGCCTCGCGGCATTTCCTTCTGTACCTCGACGACCGTTTTTACGTCACGACACGCGCGCTTTAGGAATTACGATGTTAATAACAATTAGTTTATTGATCACAATATTTTGTAGTAAATTTGTCAAATTTGTCCGATTATTTTCACACACGTTTTCGCTTGGCACTGAAAGGGTTAGAGACTATTCGACTCTTGTGTTACTTTAATTTTAATTTTAATCAATAAGTAATTAAGTAGTTATAAAATGTTAATAATATATAATAAATATATTAATAATAGAAATCAATAGAAATTAATAGTGGAAATAGTAATATATTAATAGTAGAAATAATAATTAACTGGTACAAGGTCTCGTAAATATACTGCAAACTTTGAAAATAAACAAAAGGCACTGTAATTATTGTCTGACCCACAGTAACTGGCTCCATGTATTCTTCCTTTCCTTTGCCACTGTACGCCACGTGGAATAAGTCTTAACCCTTTAAAAATTATAATAACAAGTCAGACTAGTGATAAAGCTTTCATACAAGATCTACTAAATATCAATATTATTAATTTTTTCCGAATCAAATGAAAAATAAAGTCTAAGTAAATTAAATAAGGTAAGTAAAGTAAGTACAGTAGGTCAAGTGAGTCAAGTAAGTCAAGTAAGTGTAAGTAAACTAAGTAAAATAAGTAAAGCAAATAAAGAAAGTAAGTTAAGTAAGATTAAGCAAAGTGAAAGATAAACTAAAAATTAAATTTTAAAGATAAACTAAAGATGATACTTACAGACACATGAAGATGACGGAACATGCTTGAAGAAGCTGAAAGATGATATCAGTAGCGGAATTCTTTGGAGTCGTACTCCGCCTTCATGAACCTAGGTATAGATTGCGGCTCCACAGTGTACGGTGGCGGATCAGTAGGCATTTTCTTCAGCTTTCTACGCAGGTAGACCAAGCTCAGCATACACACGATGATCATCAGCATCGTCGTCAGCGCCACCGACACGCCGAGCAAGGATTGGAACGTGGTCTCTCCTAGGTAGACAGTTATGGTGGCCTGAGACTCCTCTATCGTTGAATTAGCTGATAAGAGGCCGGCTACGCAGGTCCAGTTGCCTAGGTCTTCCATGTGGACGCCATCTGAAAGAGTTAGGAATGACAGAGATATTGTTTGACTGGGGAGGTATTTGGGACTTTTAGGACCTGGCGTCATGAGGTGCCAAGGTTATGTCAAGGCAATGTAGATTTCCGCCATGTGAAGAAAAGGTTATGTGCTGAGGTGAAGGTAGACTGGGATGAGGATAGATTGAGATAAGGCTAGACTAGGATCAGGATAGACTGGGATGAGGATCGACTGGAATGATGATAGACTGGGATGAGAATAGACTAGGATGAGGATAGACTGAAATTCTCGATTTGGTGAATTAAAGTTCATTGGATCAACTTTGAAGGTGGGATTTGGGAGGCGTAGTCTAGATGAGTCTTATAGACTCTTTAATGAAGATGAAGTTATAGAATGGGACATGATATACTCTTTAATGGAGATGAAGTTATAGAGCAAAGATACAGTTTCTTAGAAAAGGAAGAGAAGCGTTAGGGGATACCCTAACACTATGGATAGGGACCTGTTGAACCTAATCAAGAGATTTAGACACCTAATTTGTCCTAATAATCCAGGTGTTAAATTAAAAAGTCCTTGTGACTGGCGAGCAATGATTTATAGCCTGGATAAACATCAGGATTTTGACACTATGTCAAAGATATCGACAAAACGTCAGTTTTGACACTATGAGGGATATAGTAGGGTGTATTTTACCCAAGACCCTATCTAACTTTGTGAGACAATTATACTAGAATTGATAAGGCCTATACCCTAAAGAATCAGCAGTGAAGGCTATCATCTACCTTCTCAAAAGAAAAGCTAGACCCTAGGTCCTAATAGCTATCTCCCATTAGCTACCATCCCTAACCAAAAACCTCCTTCTTCTGATGACTCAGTCCTCTATCTCTACTCTATCGATTTTAATCAAAAGTGCTAAAAACCCCCAGCACAATGGCGTCTATCAAAAGAGAGTCTTCCAAGAAATTATCTTAGCCACTTCGATGATCTTTGGACGGGACCTGTTACTATACAGTCGTAAAGAACGCGGTTTGCGGCGCTCACTCTTCAGTTTACTATTCATTTGCCTCCCGAACGAAGCCGGAGGAATGGTCAATGGGACGTCCCGGCAGGTGGAAGTTCGTGATTCCCACGGCAGTTTTTGGGTGGGGGAGAGAGAGAGGTACAGCCTCTGGAAATGCGACCTCGTACTTTATGCCTCCGCGGAATCGATTTTGTTCGAGCGTGTTCGCGTATATCAAGCGCTCGTTGGTATTCCGGTATGAAGGGAAGAACTTTCCGCCGTCTGTAGAAAGGATTCGGGGGGAGGAGAGAGGGTGGGTATAGGGAGAAGGAAAATTGGTGATTCTTTGTAAGTGATGTTGCGTTTCGGGGGGAGATAAGAGTCTGCAAATTGGAACCGTTTCGGTATTCGTGCTGCGTGGATCTTGGATACTTTTGCCCCCGTTCCTTACTTTGTTTCCGTCTGATTTCCGAACAAACGTATGGCGCGCCCCCGGAAAGTTTTACCCGTCGAGAAGGCGGCCAGGAAGTCGGCGGAGGGGTAGCCGAGAGCGTAGGTGGAATCGTAATTGTTTGCGTCACCCTATAGATGCTGTTCGTTTCTAAATAAATCGTATGATATGTGAACGAG
Organism: Augochlora pura; assembly: GCF_028453695.1. Taxonomy (NCBI): domain Eukaryota; kingdom Metazoa; phylum Arthropoda; class Insecta; order Hymenoptera; family Halictidae; genus Augochlora; species Augochlora pura. The sequence continues at coordinate 16,376,675 of NC_135782.1, forward strand.
AAATGGAAATTATTGTGATGGCATGGTTTTGTTGGGATATTGTTATTTATTTGCGTTGGTTAGGATGAGTTTTTATTGGGCGAAGTTTTAATTTGAGGGAGTGGGAGAAAGGATGTAGTGGTAAGAGAAGAATAGCGAGGTGGGAGGGGCCTAGTTTCGTGATTTTGGGGTGGTCTAGTTAAATGAGGGAGTAGCCTAAATTTCTTGACTTGGGAGGGATTTATTTAAATGTGGGAGTGGTTTAATTGCATGATTTGGGAGTGGCCAAATCACAGAATTTTTTAGTGGTCTACTACCACAATTTGAAAGGTGACAAATGGTATAGTTTAGGAGAGGTCTGCTCCCATCTTTTAGAAGTCAGAAAAAATTAACTCTCATAACTTGGGCTTGTCCAAGCCACACAGACTGAGCGTGGACTAGCCCCACAGTTTGGGAGTGGCCTAGTTCTATAATTAAGAAGGAGTGGTCAATATTGATAATTTGGGCGTGGCCCAATCCTCCAATCTTGAAAATGTCAAGTTCTATAACTTGAGAGTGGTCTACTCCCACTACTTAGAAAGAAGTAGTCAACTTTTAAAGTATGGGAGTGGTCAAGTCAAATATTGGGGGCGTGGTTTACTCTTACCATTAGGAAGTCTACTTCTACCAGCCGCAAATAGTCAAGTCTTACAAATTAGGAGTGGTCAAAAAGAAAAATTTGGGTGTGGTCTACACTAGAGTCTACTTATACAAGTAGTGGTCAATTCTTACGATATGGGCGTGGCTTGCTTCTACAATGTAAGAGTTGCCAAAGCGCACAATTTAAGGCATCAAATGCCACAGTTTTATAATGGTCTACGCCTACAATTTGAAATTGACTGCTCCCGCAACTTTAAACTAGTCTACGCCCACAATACGGAGTCAACTGCTATAGTTCGAGAATGGTCTACCCCCACCATTTGCAATTAGTAACGTCTCACAATTTTTTAGCAGTAAATTCTCAAAAATTGAGAGTGGTCTACGCTCATAATTTGAAATTGACTACTCCCACAACTTTAAACTAGTCTACGCCCCCAATATGGAGTAAAATGCTATAGTTTGGGAATGGTCTACGTCCACCATCTCCAAGTAGTCATCTCTCACAATTTAGCAGTAATCAATTCTCAATAACTGAATAGTGCACTACGCCCACAATTTTAAACGGATTGCTCCCACAACATTAAATTACTCTACGCCCACAATTTGTGAATAGTCAACGCCCACAACTCGGCACTAGTCCACGCCCACAATTAAAAAGCGATCAATCTCACTTCCTAAATGTCCTTAACTAATGCCACCTTTCTAAAAAACCATTTAGACTGCACCAACCTTTATTATCCAACAATATATAAACTTTCACACATCTACCCCTCACCATCTATCCTCCAAACCCCCACCCAACTTCCTTCCCTCTCCCAACTCTCACATCCCCACTACAATCTCCCGGCACCCAGTTTCTCGCAGCATCGGCAAACATTCGCCGCGCATAAATTACCCTACCACAGCTATTGCAAATAGCAATTAAATCGACTACAATTCCGAAGAGAAATTCGCCACGATAAATTCCCGCTGTTATCGCGGGAATCGAGGGACGACTTTAAGAACTGTGAGACGAATTAGTTCCCGCTTAGATTTCCATCCTCGCGCGAGCGAAATATTTCACCGTCGTTACGTTAATCGATGCAGACACTCGTGCATACCCCTTTCCCCTATCTATCAGTCTTGGCTTCGCTTTAATTGATCGCCGGCCGAACGGTTAGCTTGATCCAACGCGGCCAGTTTTGCATTCCAATTAAGTCGACTTTGTTACATTAGCGGTTCGCAGGATACCGTGCTTACCTCGGATGATTAATTCGCATCGGGTGCTGGTGGCGTGGCACGGGTATCGTCTACTCCCGTCATCGTGGAACCCGTGTCCGTCGGGCCGGATCCAACGACAGTAACGAACCGACCTGTCTGCGGCGTTCGGAAAGATGTTGCACGAGAGAATTATGTCGCCTGGTCCCGCTGCCGTTAGTTTCGACTGCTCCGGCACGACGTAGCTCTCTGGAAATTTTGACGAATGGATCACCGTCGGCTGAGACTCCGCCGAGCATGATTCGTCGCGAGGTACTATGGTACTAGGGTACAAGGAGGGACCTTTAAAATTTCAGGAGCAACGTCGAGGCGACGCGCGACTTCGCGAATTATTCAACCGGCGAATTATTTTTAGCTGGATAATGGAACTGAATCATTCACAACGTGGACTCCATTAGCGACTCGGGTGCGAAAGAAAAATCGGTCGAAGGAAGAATCGATTTCGGAAGCGATCGTAACCGAGCAGAAGAGTTCTATAAAGAGTAGAGCTATAGTCGCTAGCCTATATTCTCGCCTTAAAATTAAGGTGACGCCAGCGTTATCTGCTCACTCTTTGGCGAAACTTGTCACTGCGCGGACTATAGGGACTCAATAATTGTCCTAATAGGATCACACAACTTTTTTCTCATTCTGCCTTTATTTACCTTCGTTTCTATATTTTAATAACAGAAGAATTTATTTTCATTTCAATATAGAAGAAATTAATAATATTAATATTTAGTGAAGCTTGCATAAAATCTTTTTACTATAATAAAAAATCTTAGATAACGTAATTTACTAATTAAACCTATGCACTCGAATAACGACTCCCAGGCACCACCAAAATTATTCTATTACGTAACAAAATAATTGTTAAAACAATAAAGCTTAGATTTAAAAAAGCTGTTGCTACGAGTCGCAAGAATTAATTTATAAGCCAGAGATATCAAATTTCCAGTTAAAATTTCTTCGAGTGCAGAGGGTTAATATTAAAACTAAATTTACTAATTAATATTAGTATTGTTAGTTACTATAGCACAAAGGGTTAAGGGTTTATTGTCTCACCTGCGACGTGCACGTCGAACGACTGCTGTTCCTCTGATCCATTAACGACGCCCACGTTGCACATCCATTTCCCTCGATCGTCGAAACTGGCACGAGCGATTTCTACCGAGCAGTCGCCCAATAAGAGTCCGGCGCCTATGTAAGGCAGAGTGAAGGGTGTCGTCGTCCGAGCACCAGGCGCCGCGACGGAATAAGCCGTCCCGTTGGGACTACGGAACCAACAGTAGCTCAGCGCTGCGTCCGCGGTGCATTTCATCTGGGGGTTGTTTAAACAAACTATAGTTAAATAACTGTGCGCGTGGTTAGGACATTTTGTCTATAGTTAAGCCACTGTGTTTATAGATAGGACACTGTGACTATAGTTCAGCCAATGTAACTATAGTCAGGTCACTGTCACTAAAGTCAAGTCACTGTGAGTATAGTTAGACCACTGTGCCTATGGTCAAACCACTGTGATTAAAGTCAAGTCACTGTACCTATAGTTAAATAACTGTGCTTATAGTCAAACCACTGTGCCTATAGTACCAGGATAGTGTGTCTATAGTCAAACCACTGTGCCTACACGCCACTGAGCTGGCTATTAGGCTAACTAGACGGTTTATAATCACCTGATACGTGTCCGACTGGCGCACGTAGACGTCCTGGGCTACGACCTTCACGCTCGTTAGAGTTCCCCAGCGTCGCACCTGCAACACCGTGCCGTAGGACGTATCATTTAGGATAGTGATGCGGCATCTCCACGCTCCGTAGTCCTCAGTCTTCGGTGTCATGATGATGATGTCGCAGGAGAAGCTACTGGAGTTTTTGCCTGATTCGGGTACTGTGGTGGCTTTGTAACTGGACAAAAATGGCGAGTTTATAGGGTGAAACAGAGCATGGTGGTTTATAGGGGAAGATCACCTTGTAGATGCAGGTAGCTTAGATCATCAAGAATTAATAAAATGATCCAAACATAGAATTTAATGAGGAAACCTTGTGAGACCATGAGAAACCTTCATGGGACCATAAAAATCGCTTTGGGTTCATTTATAGCCGCCATGGTAGTCCAAATTAATTTTCCTTTTCCAAATTTAACCCTTTCGATACAATTGCCGGATACATCCAACATCCATGCGACGTCCGATAAATAAATAACAGGATTTTATATTATCTCTTGATATTCAAGCTGCGAGCAACAATTTTTGTCCAACGAACAAAGTGCTCCGCGCCGAAAGGGTTAACAAGGGCAATCTGGCTGCTTGGTCGTTTCGGCGGGCGCGATTACGAGCAGAGGAGAAAAAAAATCGGATGATCCATCGGACGCGTGTGGGAACTATTACGCCCTGCGCGCCTGGGCCGCTTTGATTTACCGGGGAATATCAGGCGCGCGGAGGCGCGGCCCGGCTAGGCGCGTCGATTCATAATTATTGGCGTATTGTAAAGCACTTTAGCCTTTATGGTCTACGCGAGCACTGCCCGGCAGAGAGTGCATGGCCGTTCGAATTTTTAAAAGCCAGAAACACTCGCGCGGACCCCGTTCGTTTCGGTAAATAATAGTTCACTGCGCCGATAAATAAACGGCGGAGGGCCGATCCGCGGGGTTGCCGACCCCTCCGCGTAATGCGCGGCGTTGCTCGGTAATGCTGGGAGAGGGCTGTGGATAAGTGTCATAAGTATGAGGTACATGAATTGCATGATTTCGAAGGAGAGGTATGATGGCATGTTTCGAAAGATTAAATGACCATTGTGTAAGGTTTAAAGCTTGGCTCTGTAGAAATTCAGTCACGTGACTTAAGAGAACAACTCCCCCACCCTTGTTAATAAGGGGAGGGGTGGTGGTCATCGTGACATAGTTTTCTGCTAGGAGAACACTAGGAGAATGTACATAGTGTTTGTTAAACGTCCCAGTTAGAAAGAGGCTGTGGACTTTTATTAGGGAGACACCTTATATGCTACCATGGTGACTACCTCCAACACACTCCAATAAATGGATTCCTATCCCAAAAGTTACCTAAGACCCTACCTGTTTCGATATACACGCCGAAACCGTCGTTTTGCCCTTATCTCTGTCTAAAGCCTGCTATTTAGAGCTTATTATTTACCCTTCGCATATTTCACCGGAGTATAAAGAATCGTCCGCGCACCGTCAACGACACCCGCGCAATTCCGCCCGTGAATGCGAACGCCGCGGACGGCTCGGCGTTTTTTGATAAACAGAGAAAAAACCGCGATATTATTGGCAGCAACAACGCGGAACTCCATTAACGATGCGCGACGTCGCCATTTTGTTGAGTCCGAGCGAAAAGTATATATCGGCTTGACGTTTAATTAACGTGTTTTTCTTCGGCCCGGCAACTTCGGGAAGCAACGGCGCCGCGTGTCCAATAAAATCCTGCTTGTTCCGGCGGCGCGACGAGCGAAATTATTTATGCAGGCGAAACACGAGAAACATTGGACGTTTCAACGTCCGACGACGTTTGTGACGACAAGCTTCGTTGTCCATGCTTTCTTTCGGTGTTCATAGTTTGCTGTTCCGCGGGTATACTTGTCATTTCTTTTTTAATGCGACAGGTTCGTTGTAATCGTATGTTAAAGGGTTTAGGCTCTCCTTCAGTTCTCAGCGAATTAAAAATAGTTGAAGGCTTTACTGTGCCTTCGTGGAAACGCACCCATCGCTCACGGCGTCGTGGGATAAACTCAATACGCGTCCGTCCGGCCTGGTGAAATGACAGAACCCGAACTCTTGCGGCTTGCTGATGTTGACCCGACACGCCAGCCGAATTTCATTGGGCTTCGATTTGTCGACGGTGCTTTCTATGGTCTGCGGATCTGCAAGAAAACAACGATCTAAGAAACTTTAAGGTTATGTCAAAGTTATGTCAAGATTACTGACATAACCGCTGCGTAAACCAAAAAAAAATAAAAAAGTAGGTTATGCACATAGGCGTGGCCTCCGAGTTTATTTTTCCCCTTCCCCGACCCGCTTACCACGTGTCCTGACTTCGAAGGTTAGTTTCCCGGGTTGGAGAGAGTCTTTCACGCCGTAGACCGCCGTCCAGATACCCGCGTGACGAGGTGTCACTACTGAGATATTGTGCAAGCAGTTGCCAATGATCATTGGCGTCTGCACGCCGTTCGGGTCCCTCAGTTGACAGAAGGTGGTATCGGAGGATACTGGCTTTAGCTCGCCTACTGAGCCATGTTGAAGCTCGAAGACTTTCTGCTGGTGAAATAATTTATTTATTATTCCCAAGGTTAAATAAATACTTTTGTAGATTTGTTTAAGGTGCAGAGTTAGTGTTGATGAAATAAATTGTTTATTATTCGCTAGGTTAAAAAGGATATTTTTGTAGATTTGTTTCAGGTGTAGAGTTAGTGTTTTGGTAAGTTTTGATGGTGAGGAGAGTATTATGGGGTTGTTCATTTAGATAGGGTGTTAAGAGGTATTTTAAGGGTATTATGGGTATCTTATTAAAATAAGGCATCTTTGGGTATCCTAGAGGGACCATGGGATATAGCCCATTGAAGTAGGATAAATTTGGATATCCTAGAAGTACTATAAGGTGCCTCATTGAAGTAAGGTAAAATTGAGAATTCTAAGGATACCATAAGGTATTCCATTAATGGAAGTTACCATTGGCTATTCTCGAAGTATCATGGGGACCCTTATTAAAAAATAGGATAGCATTAAATATCCTAGGAGTACTATGAAGTAAATATACCGCCGAAAACGTCGTTTTACCCTTATCTTTTTCTATGGCAAGGCCGGCTGATGAAAGTTACCATTGGGTATCCTAGAAGTACTATATGGCCCTCTATTGAAGAATAGAATAGCATTGGATATCCTAGGAACACCATAAAATACATATACCGCCGAAACCGTCGTTTTACCCTTATCTTTTTCTAAGACCAGCCCACCTAGCTTAGCTTACTTATTAAAGTGAACGATTAGAGTAAAAGTGTTAGTATAGTTATACATATACCATATATTATAATACTATATATTATACATAGCTAATACTCTATACAACTATACCAGAAAAACTGTATTTTAAGAAAAACGGTACAGAATAAATCGTACAAACGCTCCACCCTTCCGTTCCGATCGTCGTGAGCAAATTTTTCCGCGAGGAAAATTGATCGCGTAACGTAGGACAATGGGTTCCGGCGTTCCAGCGACGGGGCAATTGGTACCGCGGGGGGGGGGGGGGCGTCGCGCCGCCGATGACTGCAAAGTGACGGCGCATTTAATGATTTAGTCAAAGCCGGCTGGGAATCGACCCGGGCCCCCGATATCGATAATCGATATTTCTCCCCCCGCGAATGCCTATAATCTTCGGTTAACTCGATACGGTATTTGCCCGAGCCAAATAGAGCGCGCGGACATCGGATACGCGAGCGCGAGCGTCCCCCCTCCCCCAATGGCCGACAGTTACCGAAACCGAGATTAACATTGGCGGGGGCCGGGCCGATGATAATTATGCGGCGAGTGATTTACTTGGACCCGGCTGCCTTCGTAAACTTATTACGCCGCCGCCCACTGTACAGGAATTCCGATATCCGCGTTGCCGCGACCGACATGCGGCGAATATTTTCCGGCCGTATCCCTCCCTACCGTCTACTCCCATACCATCTCCCCACTCCTCTCGTTATATTGCGGAGGACAAAGGCTGCCGATACAAGGAGCACACCGTGGAATTCCATTAAAGATGATCGGGGGCACGGTTTTAAGCTGCGCCCATCGAACCGAAGCCGGATCAATGCCACTCGGACGCAACTACGATCCACGAGTGCGCCCGGATAATCCTTTGCTTTCGTTTCGATGGCCGGCAATCCGTAACGATAGGGCCCTCGTTCATGAAGGTGATCACCGATCGGGCGAATATTCGAAACGGTGGCCGGACAAGGAGCCGCGGTCGTGGTTAGTCGGCTTACGACGCGGCCGAATGATAATGATTTTACCGAAGACACGAATTTATTTTACTGATTGTGAAAATTGTGAAGATGACGTTCGCGAGATTAGGTGAAATTAATATGAGAGTAATGCTAATTGATACAGTGATATATAGTAATGACACAGTGTATAATATTCTTATTACGTAGTGTATAATAATCAAAGTTGATGAATTTATTTGACACACTGTATATGTCACAGAAATGGATGCCCTTGGAAAGGGAGATTCCTTGGGTGATTTGAAGACGATTTTTCTTTTGCGAAATTTTTCTACGAGGCTTCGTTAAGGAGATATTAACGAGAAACGATGGCTAGGGGAGTGGCCTAACTAACGCCCCGCCTTCATGGGTAATGGCTGCAATGAGATTGCCCGCGTGGGCGGGGAACTAGTCAGGCCACCGTTTTTCTTTAATAACTCGTAAACGAAACCTCGTAGAAAAATTTCGCAAAGATAAAATCGTCTCCGAATCACTCTTTCAAAGGGCTTCCATTTCGGTAACATATACAGTGCGTCAGTCTTTCGTTAATAACTCATCAACTGAGCCTTAGACAGTGTTTCTACAAAGGGAAAAGTTGTTTGAAATATCGTCTGGAGTCGCGCCCTTTAGGGACTCGCAATAATTTTTCGAGGCAATTAGATAAATATTGAAGGGAATTAAATTAAATTTGAAGGCAATTAAAAAATTGCAATTACTTGAATAAAATCAATTTTTGGCTTAGAAATTGCACAGAGTTCTTGCCTCTTATATTGTATATTAAAAATTAATTAAACAATCGCTGCACTAAATAGTTAAACAAATTCGAACGACAACGTTATTTTTCTAAATAAAATCGACGAACCTCGCCATAGGCGTAGGACTAATGAGTACACTAATAGCATAGAGACTATACAAGCGTCGCGAGATGAATATTATGGGGGTGGGGGAACCAGTAGCAGGACCTCGCTTAAGAAGTTACCTCACCAGACTATAGACAACAATCCCCTTTCGGCTCACGTGCACGGTGTTTCGACGAGTCGCGCATTTCCAGCGTGTCCGCCGGAAAGGAAACGATAGTTTAGGATGCAGGAAGGGGCGGGGGAAGAGAAAAGGTTGCAGCACAGCACCGGCAAAAAGGAAAGCAAAAAGGAGACCGAGTCCCATGGCCGCCATATATTCGCAGTTCCGCGACGGGCAGCCCGTTGCCACCGGACAAAGCGTCCCACTGTATTCTCGCGGGGTACGCGCGCGCGGTAAAATGTTATGTCTGCCGTTACATTCAACTACCGCGGCAATAAATGCATTAAAACGCCCTTCCTGCCGTAGGACACACACTCTTTCCACCGCGCTTGTGTGTGGACAACACAATACGCGTATGCTTCGCGGATCGTTTTGTGATCCTCTACCTCGTCCTCCTCCAGGGGGCCGCAAACCGGGAGCCAACGGGAGTCGGACGACGAGTCCTGGTCGGACGGATCCGTTTGTCCACCGGCCGTGCTGTTGTCAGCCGGAAACTTCCTCCGGCACGGAATATAGTAAATATAATTACCGGGCTTGCGGATTTTATGCGTTCGCGGGCGAAATGAAAGGGTTGCTGTTTGGTACGGAGATATTGCTGTAGAGGTGGTGTGGTATGGCGATGCGATGGTATTTTATAGTAATTATATATTATAGTGTTGATGTATTGTATTATACTATATTATTCTATATTATACTGTATCATACTACGTGATACTATATTATACTGTATTATTCCATTTTCTACCATATTATACTATGTTATAGTGTATCATACTATATTATACTATATTATATTATGTGATACTATATTATAATATATGATACTATATTATATCATGTTATACCGTATTATACTATATCAAACTATGTGATAATATATTATACTGTATTATACCATGTTTTACCATATTATACTATGTTATAGTATATCATACTATATTATACGATATTATAATATCGTATAGTATACTATACCACATTGTGTGATACTATATCATACTAAATTATAACATGTAAAAGGTTGTCCTAAGCGTTAAATAAAAACTGCGCACAATAAAACAGCGTCTTTTTTAAACAAATCAAATGTTGCCTTTAATATCAAGAGACCATAAAAAGGGTTAAAAAGCAAATCGAACAAATACCTGTCCCGTGAACGATTCCACCGCATATTTCGTCCAAGCATTGCCAGAGCGAAGGAAAATCACACGCATCGGCTGATCGCGTCGTCCGGCCGCATCGCACCCTGAAACATTGAGGTCGAAGGTATTTTCAAGCACCGTGTCACACCGATCACTATTATACAAGTTCGTGGTAACCCGTGGCACCCGCGGAAATCCGCTTAGTATTTCGTACAGAGCGCGACGCACTTATCCCTCTCCCTCGCGGATCGAGTTGTATCGCGGCGGAAGATGAGCGCAATAAATCGCGAACGAAGCGGAAAGTGAAGGGGATCGCGGGGGAAGCCGAGGATCGGTTTCTAGTAGCGAACGGGATGGAGGAGGAAGTGGGGAGGAGCGGCCAGGAACGGGACAGTGAAAGGGTGTGTCCGTCGAAGAACCATAAATCTGACGATTTACCGGAGGCGAGATGCACGGCGAGGAGAGTCGCGAAAACGATGAACCGTGTCATGTCGTACGGTGTCCGCGGTGTCTTCGGAACTGAAAGCGATGAGAATTGTTTCTGTTATATCGAGATAAGAGATTGTCTCATCTGGTGTAATGTCTACGATATCGGACTTATTGTTCACTATATCGCATTGTTCTTTGGCTACCGCGAATACCGCGAATTATTCGCTAAATATTTTAAACGAATTTTTTAACGTCATAAGACTCGTCGATGATTATTTGACCGATGATAAAGTGACGGGCTATACTCTAATTATATTCAAAATTAATCCAAGTAGCTTGATGTATGATACCGCGAGTTTGCTTCGAGTGGATGATACAGCGAAGGTCATCGATTCCCATTTCCTGAGATAGCGATCGCCTTATCGGATCTCTATTGATAACATACAAAAGGCGCACAGGTCATCCGCATTCGTCGGTGATAAGAGTTATCGGTTATAAACAATTTGATAAAAATTGGTGGGATCATTTTTTAATTATTATATGAATGCACGGCGTCTATTGTTATCAAGCTCGATGTTCTTACCGATAAGACGTCATACAACGATCATACGTAAAGTTAGATCATTCTCACCGTCGAATAGAAAATAATCATTATTATGGTAAAATAAGAAATCATTCTCTCAGTCGAATAAAAAATAATCATTATTATAATAAAATAAAAAATCATTCTCTCAGTCGAATAAAAAATAATTGTTACTATGATAAATTAAAAAATCCTTGTCTCAGTCGAATAGAAAATAATCATTATTGTGATAAAATAAAAAATGATTCTCACTGTCGAATAAAACAATCATTATTATGGTAAAATAAAAAATCATTGTCAACTAAAAATCATTCAGCCGAATAAAAATACTAACTCGTATCCAGAAGCCTGTACAAAAAGGAAAACCGCTTTTACGAAATCCGCAGCTTTAGCAGAGCTTACAAGCTCCAAGAAGGCATTGTCAACAATTAGCCAACGGTGTAGAAAACTCCACCTGAGCTAGTCCAGTGAAACATACTCGGTGTCCGAAAAGCACGGGCAAGTGAAATATAGATTCTTTAGTTGATTTAAAGCAACTTTTTGCTTTGCAGAAAATTGATACGTGGCCTGATTGACGAGATATTAGTGAAAAACTATCGCCCCGCCCACTTCATAGCGAGCCCCGCGTAGTATTGGCACGAGAACGTAGCGATCACCGCGCTGCTCTCTGATTGGTCCGCGTTTATCGTTAATAACTCTGTAACTAAGCTTCGTAGAAGATTTTTGTAAAGGAAAAAATAGCTTGAAATAATTTAAGCTATCTTTAGGTTGAAGATAGCTGTCCCGCTGTCACGGCTTTGTGGCGGTTGCCACGCTGTTCTCTAATTGGTCCGCGTATATCGTTAATAACTCTGTAACTAAGCTACGTAGAAGATTTTCGTAAAGGAAAAAGTTACTTGAAATGATCCAAGCTATCTTGTCTTCCAAGGACTCGGCTCTTCGCGTCACCCTATAGCGGACGTCTCGAATAGGGTGCCATAGGGTTCGCCGGCGCGTGAAGAGGGATTCGCATCGAATCGAAGGCTCGGCGAAGAAAATCTGTGGCCAAAAAAGCGCGGGCACGGCGGCGAATCTGGGCGGAAATGATTTCGCCTGGTGAATACGCGCGGGAGAGGCCCAGGCTCTCGCACAGAGGGAAGAAGTAACCGGATTATCGTCCGCGTAAGAGGTGTGTATCCCGGGCCTCGGCAGCGACGGGTATCGGGAACGGGTCTCCCGCGCGTTCTTGTGAAGTCGGAAAAGCCCATTTCGATGTCCCTTGTGCCATCAGGGCAATCCCATTTGAGATTAGACGGAGGCGTGAATTGTGTTACCTTCGAGTTTGAGCGGATCAAAGGCAAATTCCCCAGTTGGCCACGCATACGTACACGTAATTGATATGCCTGATGGGGGTTTCCAAGTCGGATAGTCAATTACCATAATCTTGTTGCGGGGTGGGGCCAGTTCCGCGACGATTTCATACGGCACGCTTCTGCGAGCCGAGGGCGGATCCGATCGAAACGAAAGAAACCGCGTCGTAGTGTATACCGACGGGCTGGACCCGATTAGGCTCGTCCCGTGCCACGGCACAGTACAGTGATCCCGGCAGAGCTCGATTCAATTTCGTCGGGGGTTGCATCCCTTTTAGCGGTCCACAACAAGGCGCTCTTCGAACATTTTTCTACCAAACATAAATAAACCAATGAAAACGAGATATAGCGGACTTATTATACACACCTTTAGGTACATAAATCAATTTTTTAATTTATATTAAATTATAATTTGGCGAACTAGTGACCAATTGAAATTATGTCAACAGTGCCTGAACATAGCCTCAAAATTATGTTAAAATTACCTACACACAACTTTGACATAACCTCGAAATTATGTCAAAATTACATAAACACAACGTTGACATAACCTCGAAATTACGTCAAAATTACCTAAACACGACGTTGACATAACCTCGAAATTCCATTAAAATTATCTCATAAAAATGATATCACTTTTTAAAAACATACTATCCACATTTGTACAACCGAAATTACTGTCGCACGAATCATTCCTCAACTCAAAGGGACAGCAACGGCGTAACAAAAGGACACGAGACGTCGCCGTGTTTTCCCTCCGATTGTCAGATAGCCCGTTGCGCAAACACTGGGCCAATTAGGTCTCTATTAACCGAAGAATGGAAATATATTTGACGGATGTACATGTAAACATTCCGCGCGCTCTGAAGGTCTCGTTTATCGGACTCGGTCGGACCGAAGTCGTTTCCTGCTTACATAGCATTGACATTTCGGAGGAGATAACATTAGTGACCTACATCGACGGACGGTGTTGCAGCCGGCTCCATGTACCGCGTGACCTATTTTAATATACTCAATAAAATATCTCTTCGAAACCATGGACGATAATAAAAAAAACAATTTCAAATAAAATCTGACTGGTTCAAAAAGACACTGAGATTAATAAAATTCTTTTGGGTCTAATTGTAATAAATATAGTAAAATAAATTGTTTATTGAAACGTAGAAGTACATTGAAATGATGCTTTTCCTAGGTTATGTGACCATAGATGACACTGCTTGTCTAGTAACATCCTAAAAAGCCCTATACTTTCTGCATAGCATTTACCATCTAATACCAATTAAACTAGGCATTACAAAAATATTATTTATAATATCATAACCTAAAAACATATTTACAAGGCCTCGTTATTTTAAACCACCCTGTATAAATACCATCATAATACTCATTCCAAACAGTGCTAAGTTCAGAGGAAACTAAAAATACCTTAAAACACCCCAACCTCATTAAAATTATTAACCATTATTATAAACAATTTCTACATTGCACAAAAATGTTCTACATCCCCAAAATACCAACAAAATCACTAGAAACAATTGAATAAAAATTTACAGTCCCGAATCCAGGACTCTCGCTGCACGCGAGAGAGAGGTTTCTCTCGACGGGAAGATTCTCCGCGGTGGAAGAAAGCGCCGGATCGTTTTTGACAAGTAGGTGATCTATTATAATTGAGCGGCTTAGATTCCCGAGTGCGCGCGCGCGCTGCCGGATATCTCGAGGACATCCGGGCCGGCGTAATCCGCTCCTCTGGTAACTGTCACCATAGCTCACCGCGAATGATTAACCGCCGATGGAGAAGGTAGAGGGGGGGGGGGGGGGCTCCGAATGAAACGGCTTTTAAAAAGGAGCAGCTACTTAAACGCTAAGCGTCGCCGCGGCCTCTCTTCCCTACGCTGCCCGATTAGCCGCGTTAAATACGGCTGGCCATTTATCAGCCGGGCATAATAGAGACGTTACTTTCGCGCCATATGCTGTCTTCCTATACAATGAGCGGGAGTTGCGCGCACGGTTAAATGGCCGTGCCGCCCGTGCAATATGTCCCGAAATCCGACAAATAGTCTGGAGAACGGTTTGCGGGCGGGGCACACTGTGTATATTTACAATAGCTACAGTGCGTTCTCTTAGGGTGGGGTGAGCGCGACAGTTGCGGCCTGCGTTGCCTTGTCTGTGATTTTTGCAAGCCTTGAGCTATGGAGCTGGACCTCTATGGGACTCTGTAGATAGGATCCGAGGAGTCTGTGAGTCGTATAGGTGGATTAGGTATAGTATATGCAAGCACTGACAGGTGAATTGAGCAGGTTATGTTGGGTGATGGCAATGTGAAAAGAGAATATTTTAGTAAAAGAAAAGAGTGACGTTGGCTCGTTGCCATTTTAGAAAGTCAGGTTATGGTGTGTACCTTCTCCTATCGCCACGAGATGTCATTGTACCTGCTCGGCCAATTAGAATACCACAAGACTCACCTAACCAATTAAACTATAACTTTTATATTATTATAATTATACATCTACGTATTCTTTTAATGGCATAATGTTACACACATCTTATTAATCTAAACAATAAAATAGCACAGCGACCTGCCCGTCCACTTAATTTTTTGAAAACCTAACAAGAACCTGAGAAGTGCAGAGATATGGGAACACTGGTTGCGGTCGCAAGTCTATGATCCCAGAGAAGGGATTTTGGGTATAGAGATTGTGGCGTCAACGATCCATGAATAACCTAATAAATAACCTAAATTTACCTGACAAATAACCTAAACTTACCTAATGAATAACCTAATTAATAACCTAAAAAGAAGCTGAGAAGTGCATAGATATGGCAACACTGGTTGCGGTCGCAAGTCTATGATCCCAGAGGAGGGATTTTGGGTATGGAGACTGCGGCGTTAACGATCCATGAAGATCCATTCACTCGGAAACGGGAGAATACCGTGGCAAAAAACTTTAGATAGGTTAGAGTTGATCTGCTCGGCTGGAAATGGATACTATGTAGAAATGAGTTTAATACAGTAGGGGAGAAGTGCTATGAATGGAGCAGATAATATATTGGATGGGACAGAACTATTATCTGAAAAATTGTGTATCTTTTTATAGTCGAACGAATCTCGTTTTCTGACTGTATTGTGTATATGGCGAGATTATGTATATTCACGCCCAATTGCACCTAAGTTCAAGCTGGTGCATGAATCTCTCCTATTGATGGACTTCATTGTTATTATTGGACTCTTTTTTTATTATCAAACTCTCTCCTTATCATTGGATTACGTCTAATCATCCTTAGATATTCCAGCAATTTTCTCATTTGCCAATTGTCTAGGTTATGTCAATTATCTAAATATTCAAATAAGGCCCAAATTATTCATACATTTGACATAACCTAAATTAACATAATCCGTGCCACTTTTACCACTGGTAATACAGGCTTAAATAGTTATACAATGCGTTAAAAAAATATTTCAGAACAAGTTAGAATCCAAGAAATAATTTCCACCGAAAGACTAGATCAATATTAAATCTTCTCCATAGTTATATCGACAATAATTGATAAATAAACATAATATATTAATTTGTAAAACTTGGCAAAAATTGACCAAAATGAAGAGTCGACTAAATACACCATAATTACTAATTACTGATAGCATTGTTTCCTGATAGATGACAATACATAAAAAAGATCGCAATGACTCACGGTCCCTCCACACAGATCTTTACCTAACCTAGAGCATTACCTCCCATGCTATTCCACTAGAAAAAAATTGTTTCGCTCGTGGAGTTGAAACTTGTCGAATACTACGTCCACCGAGTCCTCTCTTTTTCTCATCCCCGTTTATCCATGCCTTCGTGGCCCTATAATCGCGGCCCTCGCCCTTTTCTGTTTTCTTTTCATTTCTTGCTTTATCTCCCCGAGCCCTTGGCCGCTTTGTTACCTTCCCGGACCCTCCCCCTGCTCGTACCTTCAAATTTTCATTTAACCCCTTTCTCTAATTCCGCTGTCCCCCACCCCTTTGCTAACTGGTCTACCGCCTACCTCGACCTCCCCACCCCCACTCCTCTTCCACTTGCGCCCTTGTGATCCTCTTCTGCGACCCTCCCCACCTCGAATAGCTTCAACCCTTCCTCTGAATATCGCTGTCTCTACAAGAGATAACCTATACAACAGAGAGAAAGAGATAGAGAGAGAGAGAGAGAGAGAGAGAGAGACAGACAGACAGACAGAGAGAGAGAGGCAGAGAGCGAGACAAACAGAGAGAGAGAGAGAGAGAGAGAGAGAGAAAGAAACAGGGACAGAGAGCGAGACAGAGAGAGTGCTAGTTGCTTGCACTCTGTCTAAGAGAAACAGACAGTTGCCGGTACATACTCTCTCCAAGACATAACCTAACCAAGAGGGAGCAGGGGGGGGGGAGAGAGTGAGGACTAGTTGTTCTCACTCTCTCCAAGACATAAGCTCTCGAAAGAGGGAGAGAGAGGGAAAGGGAAAGAACTAGGTGGTCGAAACTCTCTCCAAGCATAACCTCTCCAAAAGAAAGAGAGAGAGTGAGGGAGAGAGAACCAGGTGCTCGCATTCTCTCCAAGACATAATTTCTTCGAGAGAGAAAAAAAGAGAGAGAGCTAGGTGTGCTCGCAGCCTTTCCAAGACATAACCTCTCCAAGCAGAGAGATAGTGCTAGTTGCTCGCATTCTCTCCAAGAGATAACCTTTCCAAGAGAAATAGGGAGTGAGAGAGAGAGAGAGAGAGGGGACTAGTTGGTTGTTCTCTCTCTCCCGCAAACACGTCCAAGCGAAGTGTTTACACACGCCTCTCGCGCCGCGGCGTGTTTATCGAACGTACGTCGGCCGTGTATCGCCGTGGCACGAAGGCGACACGGCAGCGGTGACCGCTATCTTCCTGACGCTGGAATTACACCATTATTGTGCAAATTAGCGAAGACCACCCCCCTATGCATGATAGGGCCTGGCCGGACGTCTAGCGGGATTAGAATTAACGCGCCTGCCCCGTGCACACACACACACACACACACCGCCCGCGCCCGACAAACGCCTCCCGATTACTTCGGGATCGTCCGGCTCTTTCCGGTTTGCGCCCCGCGCGTGTAATTTCCTACCAAAGAGATGACAATTTGTCACGTGACCGGCGGGGTCTCTCGCCACGGACTCCGTCGTGCGACGTTTCCCCCACTCCCCTCCCTCTGGTCAGTTTTGTGTCCGTCGAAACAGAAACGAATGCCGCGATGAGGCGCAATTAAAATGTTAATTGGCTCAATTACTCCCGGCCTGGCCGGGGCTAATTAGACCGTGCCGGTCTTTGTACCGCGCGGGGGGGTTCTTAATTAACCGAAAACTCAATAGCTCGCGTAGTAATTGAAAGATTACTCTCGTTGCCAGGCACGGATAAGAATCCTCCGTTGTTTTGCGACAATTATTTTTTTTATATGTTTAGGAGCTGGTCAAATGTTTATACAGTAATAATAATTATAATAATAATAGTAATAATAATAATAATAATAATAATAGTAATTAGAATAATAAATAATTAATTAATGTGCCATTAGATATAACCTCAACATAACCTAGTTTCTAATTTCACAGCTGCACGTCACAGAGTTTAGTATCACATCTTTACTGGTACTGAGAACCTAATTTATTTTGTATGGAGAAAACTTTTACCTATCCTTGAAATATTAGGCTGACATAAACTCAACATATTGTTTCACTTTATTTAATTAATTCACTTTATTTAATTAATTCATTATTTAATTATCAAATTAATTCACTTTATTTAAAATATTAGAAATAGAATTATAATAGCATAATCAATAGTATAACTAGTGTAATAAATAACGATCTAAAGGAACAATTATTTAGCTAAATTGTTCACTTAATTGCAGCAAATAAATAAATGAAATATTAAAATATTAAAAATAGTAATACAATAGCATAATTAATATTATAACTAGTGTAATAAATAACGATCTAAAGGAACATTTATTTAGCTAAATTGTTCACTTAATTGCAGCAAATAAATAAATAAAATATTAAAAATAGTAATACAATAGTACAATTCATAGTCTAAATAATGTAATAAATTACGATTTAAAGGAGCAATTATTTAGCTAAATTGTTTAACTAACTGTAGTCATTTCTCCGAGTCGAATTTTTCCAACACGCACTATAGAGTGCGTCGATCGCTCTGTTATCGATCACTCGGTGCCGATCGGCGCCGTTTACCGGAAAATCGTTTCCCGTAAACGGAACACGTCGGCTATGGAATATCGGCGCCCGCTGAACGGCCTCTCTCACGGGTGCCTTCGAACAGCTCTTCATTCATGCCGCCGTAATTCGTACTTTTCATTCAATCGTAAATTCATTCAAACAATGAGGCCGAGGACGAGAGAGGAGAGAGAACGCCCGGCGTTAACAATGGCCGGGGATAGCCGAACCACCGGCTACCCCTTTCGCAGTGAAATGTCTCTTTCTCTCTCTCTCTTTCTCTCTCTCTCTTTCTCTCTCGCTCATTAATTAAAGAACTAATATTTTTTATTCCCTTGCTCGGCATTAATTGGATCCGCGAAGCCCTGGAAATCTACCGAAGTTGTTTGTCCTGCGAATTACGCCGCGCCCGTGATCGGACTGCGAGCTCTCTCTCCCGGTTTCGGGATCGCCGGATAGACGGGCTTCATCTCCCATAGAAGAAGAAGAAGAAAAAGAGGAAAAGCCGGCCCCCTTCATTATACCGTTTTTTATCGAATCGAATATGAAAGATAAACGGCCACAAATTGTACGGTAATGGCACGGGGAATCGGTTTCTGTTGACAGAGTATACGGATCGGGACCTGATCGGCGTGGTTCCGTTTGCTGAAAAATTGTCCGGGTCACCGGTGACCCGGAACTACAGTGCGGAGGGCTGAGAAAAGGTAGTCGATTTTTAATATGTCAGAGAAGACGAAGTTTGATTAAATGGGTACTTTTATCTAAATACTGAGTAATATTGTATAGTATAATATACCATCATTATAATAATAGTATACTAAGTAATAGTATGTTGTATAATATAATATTATAATAATAATAATAATAATAATAATAATAATAATAATATAATAATAATAATAATAATATAATAATAATAATAATAATAATAATTAACTCACAATAATATTCTGACCGAAGAACAAAAAGGATGCAGAAAAAATAGTCAAGGTTGTAAAGAACAATTAATAATAGACAGCACCATCATGAAACAAGCCGAAAAAACACAACGGAACCTACACACATGCTACATAGACTACAAGAAAGCCTTCGATTCAGTACCGCACTCCTGGTTATTAAAAGTACTACAAATATATAAAATAGACCAGCAACTACAACAATTTCTGAAAGAAACCATGAAAAACTGGAGAACAAGAATCCACATAACCACCAAAACATATAAAATAGCAACAGATTTAATAAAAATAAAAACAGGCATCTTCCAAGGTGATTCCCTAAGTGCACTATGGTTCTGCATGTCCCTCAACCCATTATCAAACGCACTCAACAACACGAACTATGGCTACGCCATAAAAACGGACAACACCACACACCATAAAATAAATCACCTCTTGTACATGGACGATATCAAATTATATGGATCAAATACAACACACATAACAGGAATTCTCAAAATAGTTGAAAACATAACAACAGACATTGGAATGGAATTTGGTATGAACAAATGCAAACAACTACATATAGAAAAAGGTCGCTGGATCACAGAAGATGAACCAATAACGCTTAATAACCAAATATTAGATAACTTGGAACAAAACGAGACATACAAATATCTAGGCTTTCAACAAAACACACGAATTAATCATACGCAAATAAAGTCACACCTGAAAAAACAATATACGCAAAGACTACAAACACTTTTGAAAACGAAACTAAACTCAAAAAACCTATTTAAAGCAATAAATACATACGCTATACCGATCCTCACATATTCATTCGGCATCATAAAATGGTCCAACACAGATCTTGAAAACATGAACATAACAACAAGAACACAGCTAACAAAATATAGAAATCTACATCCAAACGCAAACAAAGACAGAATCACAATAGCCCGAGATCGAGGAGGTAGAGGCCTCATAGATATCCACATACTACACGCAAAACAGATCAAGTCGCTCAGAAAATACTTCCACAGCAAACAAACACCACTACACAAAGCCATAGTAATAGCTGACAAACATCACACGCCATTGAACCTAGCAAAACAGACACAAGACAATGACGAATACGATGAAACACAAATCTACCAACAAAAAATAGACACATGGAAATCCAAAGAAATACACAGTAAACACTGGTACAATGTAAATAAGGAAGAAATAAACAAAGAAAACACATATAAATGGCTGAAGAACGGACAACTCTTCCCGGAAACAGAAGGATTCATGATGGCCATCCAAGATCAAGTAATAGCAACTAAAAACTACAGAAAATATATAATAAAAGATAATGCAATAGAAAATGATACCTGTAGAAAATGCCACCAAACAAAAGAAACAATAGATCATATAATCAGTGGATGCAAACTCATGGCCGGACAAGAACACGTGGACAGACATAATATAGCAGCAAAAATAATACACCAGACAATAAAACAAGCATATGAAATTAGTACAAACAACATACCATACTACAATTACACACCAGAAACGATAATAGAAAACGAAAACTACATGATATATTGGGACCGCACTATACACACCGATAAAACAGTAATCCATAATAGACCAGATATAACAGTGCAGGACAAGAAAGAAAAAACTACCTACCTCATAGACATATCGATCCCCAGTGATACAAACATAATAAACAAATACAAAGAAAAAATAGAAAAATATGAAGATCTTAAAATTGAAATACAGAGAATATGGAAACAAAAGAAAGTTATAGTACTGCCGTTCATTATATCAGCCACAGGAATCACACCACATTCATTCACAAAAAACTTAGCCAAATTAAAGTTAAAGGAAAAAACACACATGCACATTCAAAAAGCAATAATATTAAAAACATGCCAAATAGTTCGGTCCTTCCTACAACAAGAAACATAAAAAAAAAACACCCAATAGTTTGAAAGAACGGTTAGACTTGGCTCTAAGCCCGTCAACCGAATCTAAACCCAGATGTAATACTGGAGGAAAAAAGGATATAATAATAATAATAATAATAATAATAATAATAATAATATACTAACTAATAGTATAATAATATATAAAGTAATACTAATTGTTGCATTCGCGTTTGATGTTGATCCGGTTTGTAAGGCCGGATTTGTTTGTACACATTTGGTACAATGCCGTAGTAATATAGACGTGTGTTTGTTCTATCTACACTTTATTTACAACACTGTACAAGTATACTATTCGCGATTTCTGATGATGGTTGGACGCATTATGTTTAAATAATTAATGCGATCTTAGTATGAATGCGTTATGTATGAATGTTGGCTGTGATCTTAGTTTGAATGCGTTATATTTGAATGATTAATGTGTTCTTCTTTTCGTTCTTCGTGTTCTGTATGTCGCCTCGATTTTGCATTGATTGGTGGAGGGTAGTTTTTGGTGGAGGAAATGAAGTGTTTTTGATTGGAGGTGGGTGTGTTATAGGAAACTTGGAATGAGGAGTGGGAAATTTGGTAGAAAGTTCGGGTTTGCGTTGCCTTCTTTGTTACAGTTGCCTTCTTTGTTACAGAATGTTTGTCCGTGCAACGGTACTGTAGGTATGTTACACGTGTTGTCCGTTCGTCGAGTCGAGTTTCGTTAAGTACGGTAGTCGTAAAGTAATTTCGTCAGTCGTCGTTCGTCGGATTTTTTCCTATTGTCGGTTGATTCGCATGTTTATGGCTTAATAACTAAAGAGGGGCGGTTAGGCACTTTCGACCTTCGGTGTTGCCGTCGCAACAATAATAATGTACTAGTAATAGTATAATAATATATATTATACGATATATTTATATACCATTATAATTTATAATGAAATCAAGAAAATGCAAATTAGAACATCGAGCAGCTTAAAAGAACGTAAAACATTAATACATTATTATAACCATATCGCTATAATTAATCCAGGAAACTCAATTCTGATTGCCGGAAGATTAGGCTAGATTCTAGGCTAAAACCGGTCGCGCGATGCGTCGCGACGAATCAAGAATCATCGCCGCGTCGTGTGACCTACCCCCGCTCTTTTAGCCTAGAATCTACTTTTTTAGCCTAGAATCTAGCCTATTCTTCCGGCAACCGGGACTGAGCTTCCTGACTTAATTGTCGCGATAAGTTTATTGTCGATTGTCGCGGCGATGATTCTCGATTCGTCCGACGCGTCGCGTGACCTACTCAAAATCTTTTAGCCTAGTCCTAAACATTCATCTTACTCTAGCATTTTCCATGCTCGCGATCGATGCAGGCGATTTCCGTGCCCTTTAAATAATTTAATAAACATTTATTGCAAGCGCTGACAATGTTTATATCTTATGTTAAAAATCGAACAGTCTTCAATAAATGCCTCCTCCGCGCTGTATCAAGTCAGTCGTTTTATTTAATTCGTGACAGGTTACGTCAGGTTATGTTCGTCGATAAAAAATACGTCGACGAACCATGGCGCGCCATGTTGTTTTTTTTCTCACGACAGCAACGTCATCGTTTGCTTCCGCATTAATATAATACGCGGATTGATAACGAAATCGGACGTCGAAATCCGGCTCTTCAATCTTCCGCGCGTATGATTGATAATTTCCCATCGATTACAATACCCCCGTGGAATTTTCTACGGGGCCAGTATACGTATATAGGAAAACGTCGGGTCGGTGCGAGTTAAAACTAATATAATCATCGATATATTTCCGCGGATTTCGCGTGATTAACGGATCCCGTCCTCCCATCCCTTCCTCCTCCCCCCTCTCCCCCTTCCGGTGTCCCGGTCTAAATGATTTAATTAAGGCATCGACGTTGTTGTTGCCGCGGCGTTAATTTGATAACACGTTTAATTAACGCGGGATGGCTTGTTGATGGAACAACTTGCTAAATCGGCAGAGCTACATACGCGATCGCAAGCGATGAGAAAAGAAACAGGGGGGAAGAGCATAAATTATGGTGTTCCCAAGGGGGGGATGCTGCACACTACCGTCGGAAACGTTCGCGTTGGATACTGGATGGAATTATGCGACGGTGTCGATCCACGAGTATCTGATACGCTCGCGAAACGCTGACAACTTCAAATCGTTCGATATGATTTGGGGTGGGGGTAAGGAGGTGTGTATACTGTGGCAGATAGAATGGTGTCTCAAGTTTAAAGTATAGTATGTGTTTCAGTATTTTGTGGTACTTCAGTTCCATATCATAATATATTAGAGTATACAATAGTATTTCAAATATATATTATAGTATATTGGAGTATACAATAGTACTCTAATTGTACATTATAGTATGTAGTAGTATTTCAATTGTATATCATACTATGTTAGAGTGTACAATAGTATTTCAGTTGTACGTTATAGAATACTGGAGTATATAATAGTATTTTAATTATACATTGTAATATATTAGAGTATATAGTAGTATTTCAATCGTACATTACAGTATATTACAGTATATTACAGTATATAATAGTATTTTCATTTTATATTATAATGTATTATAGTATGTAATAGTATTACAATTCTCTATTTCAGTATATTCTAGTATACTGTATATTCAATTATAGCACATTCTAATACTCTGTATATTCCAGTATAGTATCTTGAATACATAGTATATTCTAAAGGATAATAAAGCATGTTATATATTATAACAATATTTATATTATATTCTGCAGCATACTACAGAGTATAATACTATCAACATTCTATACTATATCCTATATTATAGTATATTAATAACAGAAACTGTCATATCAAGTAGTAGCATTATAATTCTATATTATATCACACTCTAATCTATTATACTGCACATATAATAATATTCCAACATTATGCTATAAAATATTACAATCTATTATAGTATGTAACATTTATTAAACTATATATTATAATGTACAACGGAGTATTATCATATTACCATTCTACAATATATTAAAATCTATCATAGCATCTAATATTAGGCAATAATGTTACAATTTCATATCATATAACATTACAGAATACTATAGTCTATTATAAGATACTACAACATCATATAGCATAATATTAGAACAACAACTCACTCGACTAATTCACTTCAAAAATTCGCGTGCATCATATAAACCTACTATCCCTTGCATTTTATAATAACACGATCATTTATAAACTTGAAACAGTAACTTTATAAAATTAAGAAAACAATAACTTAATAAAATAAACAGAACAACAACTTCGCAAAATGCCCCCTCGTTACTAAATAAAAAATAAAAGCATTACCTACAAAGGGAAGACATTTTTTCGGCCGTGTTGGTGACGCAGGCGGCATAGACGGTAGCGCGTTCAATGATTCGCACGGATTCGAGTGCATCGGATTAGTTAAGATTGCATCGTCGAGGAGGGGGCAGAGGGGGAGGGGGGAGGAAGGGTCGTGCCGGATAATAGGAAGCCCGGTGTGGTATAGAGCCGGCCGGACCGAGTCCGCCAAGTGCTCCGCGATATACATACATATACTATACAGCAATATAAATTAATTGTACGATTGCGGGGACACACGCGCGTGTTGCGATCTGAAGTGGGTTTGCACGGGAAGATTAGAGGGCCGGTTTTTGTTGGATTTGCACAACAATGGTCGGATCAGCGTTACGCGGCGGCGGCATGTGCGAACCACCGCGTTCTCCCCTCCCCCCCACCCCCCTCCACTCCCCTTCTCGACTCCAAGGGATCCTTAATCCCAGCGCTCTCCAATTTGATACAATTTCCTGTCCTCTTTTTGTCGCGCCGCGATAGGGAGCCTCACCGTCGGCCGTCAACCGGGGGCACGTGGTCCGACGGTAAACCCGTCGGTTTAACACGCCTTTCGACGGAAGTGCTTTTTCATTTGCTCCTCATTTACGATCAACGTCCGCTTCCCTGGCCTGGCAGCAACAGCAGCAGCAACGTGCTCTCCTCCTCTGCTGATCAGCCGCGCGTCGACGCAACCAACGTACACGCGGACAATTAGAACGCGCTGCGCCCCGTTTTAGTTGCGAACGTGCAGTTTTGTCATTAATGCGAACCGCTTGTTAATTGACCGCTCTGTCAACGGGAGGCTACGGGCTCTCTCTCTCTGTATACGCGAACCGAACACGACGATGGCAACGCCGGTCAACATTAATTTTGATTGCCGCCGGGATTGACGCGCGCGCGCGCGCGCGGATGGCATACCGGCCGGGGAAAGTCTGTTTATGGGAGGCTGATTATGGGAAGGCATCGTCTCGTGGCTGCAATATGGGTTTCTTGGACGATGATTTTGACGTTGCGTTGGTGGCGGATTTAGTTCATTTCTTAGTACTGTTTTAGGGTTATGTAGTTGATACTGCAGACTATATTGTACTGTGATGTATAATGATATGGTATAAATTAGGGTAATGTAGGGTAATATTGTATAATGTATAATGATAATATTATTGGACATTGTAGTACATTACAGTATGCTAGAATATACTATAATATACTAGAATACACTGTAATATATTATAATACAATATATGCTATAAAAGCACTATGATGCGATGCAATATGCTATAATATAAAATGTTAATATTTTCGTACAATGTAATACATTACAATATAATAGAATACACTGTAATACGCTAGAATATACTGTAATACACTAGAAAAGACAGTAACACGTAATATATGCTATAAAGCACTATAATGCAATCTAATATGCTATACTATAAAATGGTAATATTATTAGACACTGTAATATACAGCCGTATAAAATGGTAATACTATTGCATACTGTAATTCATTATAATATACTCCCATATATTAGAATATAGTATAATACACGGTAATATACATTTATATGCTATAAAGCACTATAATGCATTATAATATTCTATTATATGAAATGGTAATACTATTGCATTACTGCGACACATAATATACTACAATATATAAGAATACCATATAATACGCAATAATATACAATGATGTGCTATAAATCACTATAATGGACTCTATAATATCCTGTAATATAAAATGGTAACATTATTGCATATTGTAACACATTATAGCATACTATGATATACTGTAATACAATATAGCAATCTATAATATACAATAATACACTATAATATACAATAATTTGCTATAAATCATAGTAATGTGCTATGATATCATATAATATAAAATAGTAATATTATCAGACACTGTCATAAACTGCAATATAAAATAATAATACTATAGCATATTTTAATATCTTATAATGTACTCCAATATACCAATATACAATATAATACTCTATAATATACTACAATATACTATAATATGAATGTAATACTATTTCATGTACTGCAATCTACTACAATATAAAATTGTAATACTATTACACACTACAGGGCACTATAATATACTACAATAATCTTATTATATGCTATAATACGGTACGAAATAATATATTATAAAATTCAAATACTGCTGCGTGCTATAATATAACGTATATATGTATAATTATTGATATACTATTATACACATACTATAATATACAATACTGTATATTATACTATGTTATAAAATTCGAATATTATTGCACGCTATAATATACTATGATATATTATTATGTATTGTAATATATATTATATACAATTAAATATATAATTGTACTATATTAAAATATCATCCTTTACTCCTCACATCCTCCTCGTAACATAATAATATACATTACAAATTATAATCTACTCTATATTATAATACATATCCCATATAATTAATTATATAATTATACTATTTTAAAATGCCATCCTTCACACCTCACATTCCACTTCTGCCTCAAACGACACCCAAAAAGACAGCGTCACCTCCACCATACACTAAAAAATCGCCGAGCAACAATCCACACAATGTATAACGCGTTTACACGGTGCAAAAATTCGACAGTGACCCCACGCAAACACCGACCGCGTATTATCGAAGTCGAAACTTTTGTGTCGCGCGAAGCAAACAAAATCGGTGCGGAAATAGATGACAGCGCGGCGGGTTGTATCAGCGAGTAGGATGGAAAAGGAGGGTGTAGTAGAGCGCGACGGTGTTGTTTTTCGAGGATTTCGTGTCGGGCCGCGCGAGGGATAACTGTGCAAACAACAGTAAAGTAAATAAATATGGATCGCGCTTGCGCACCGAGTATCGTTTATAAATCAAGATCCAACGGATCGCGGCAAAACATTCGGCGAAAATTGCGTTCCGCTGTTCCTTTCGTCATTGATTTTCTTCCACCCTTCCCCATCCCCTCTCCTCTACCCATCATGCGCGCTCGATCATTCCTCGATGACTCTGAAAGCGAACAATGGCCGCGGCAACAAAGGTGGAAGGGGATAAAAAATCGGACCGTTTCGGCATCGGTGCTCTTCCCTGTCGAAAAGTAGGGTGTCGCAGTGCAGCTTAGGGGGAGAAGAGGGGGGAAGGGATACTGTCGATTATAGATTGAATCGACGATGTTATCGACGGAATTGTTGACACCGTCGATTGGATTATCAATGGCAGTTGATGATACGTTTAGATAAAGCAGTGACGAATTTACAATGACGCATTGTGTATTGTTGTTTTAATCTGCTCTGGTTTCGGTTAATAAATTCTAACAAGACAGTATGCGTCGAATTTTTAACACTTTGCCCTCGAGTGGCAAGTCTGAGACGCCAATGAAAATCGTTAAATTATTTACGAAATAATTTTGATGTTATTAACCCTTTATTAACCCGTTCTAAAATTACCATAGCTCGTTCCAAAATAACTTTTATACTAACAGGGTTTAGATTTGAAAAATTGTTAACTGTAAAATTATTGGTACGAGTCACAAGAATTGGTTCCATATTTATAAAATACATTTTGTTAAATAAAATGGAAATATTATAAGCCAGCAACATTGTTTCAGATTTATAGTTGTAATGGCTTAGAGGGCAAAGGGTAAACCTTTTGGAATTGAAGTGTAGAACCAGCTAAGCGCTGTATCAACATCCTATAGATTCGGTCACAGTGCTATAATTATCTATGATATATTATTGACAGTCCCACGCCCACGGGTCGTCGGACAATAAGCACGTGGCGACCGGAGGACCCTTTTCGTCGAGCTGTCAATCAAACGGGTTTCAAGATATTTCTATTCGAAGACGCGAAGAAGGCTGCAATATAGATGGAAATCGAGATTGAGGACTGAAAGAGGAATAATTCTGAGTTAATCCTGATTTAGTCGAGACCTAATTTAGACCTAATTTATATCTGATATCAGAGATAAGTTTTAGGATTAATCATGTGATTTAATTTAGACTTAGTCAAGATTTAATGTAGATTTAACTGAGACTTAATACCTGGGATAAAATCTAGAACTGTCTCTGACCTAATCTGGATTCAATTGAGACATAGTTTAAAACTAACTTAAATTTAATTGTGATTTAAAATGTG